>NW_028125661.1:0-290110 GCF_965194825.1 Balaenoptera physalus | reverse complement strand
ACCCTAACCCTAACCCTAACCCATACCCTACGCCGTACCCGAAGCCCTCCCCGAACACGTAACCTAAGCCGTACCCTAAGCCTACCCCTAAGCCTAACCCTAACCCTAGCCTACCCTTGACTGCTTCTGCCTCCAATAGATTTCCTAAGCACTAGTGTTTTAAGGAACAGCTTAAAAAGAGAATCCTAATGTGATTTCTTTATAATGTGTGTGTTCCTTATATTATCTTAGTGTCTAAACTCTTCTCCATGGCTGGACCCCCAAATAATATTCCTTTACGTGCTAAGGGGTATCTAGAGAGTGGGATAGGTTTAATAACTACCCTAACCCTAACGCGTACCCTAACGCTAACCCCTACCATAACCCTAACACGTACCCTAATCCTAACCCGTACCTTAAACCGAGCCCTAACCCTAACACTAACCCTAACCCTAACCCTAACCCATACCCTACGCCGTACCCGAAGCCCTCCCCGAACCCGTACCCTAAGCCGTACCCTAAGCCTAACCCTAAGCCTAACCCTAACCCTAGGCTACCCTTGACTGCTTCTGCCTCCAATAGATTTCCTAAGCACTAGTGTTTTAAGGAACAGCTTAAAAAGAGAATCCTAATGTGATTTCTTTATAATGGGTGTGTTCCTTATCTAATCCTAGTGTCTAAACTCTTCTCCATGGCTGGACCCCCAAATAATATTCCTTTATATACTAAGGGGTATCTAGAGAGTGGGATAGGTTTAATCACTACCCTAACCCTAACGCGTACCATAACCCTAACCCCTACCCTAACCCTAACACGTACCCTAATCCTAACCCGTACCCTAAACCGAGCCCTAACCCTAACACTAACCCTAACCCTAACCCTAACCCATACGCTACGCCGTACACGAAGCCCTCCCCGAACCCGTATCCTAAGCCGTACCCTAAGCCTACCCCTAAGCCTAACCCTAACCCTAGGCTACCCTTGACTGCTTCTGCCTCCAATAGATTTCCTAAGCACTAGTGTTTTAAGGAACAGCTTAAAAAGAGAATCCTAATGTGATTTCTTTATAATGTGTGTGTTCCTTATCTAATCTTAGTGTCTAAACTCTTCTCCATGGCTGGACCCCCAAATAATATTCCTTTACGTGCTAAGGGGTAACTAGAGAGTGGGATAGGTTTAATAACTACCCTAACCCTAACGCGTACCCTAACGCTAACCCCTACCCTAACCCTAACACGTACCCTAATCCTAACCCGTACCCTAAACCGAGCCCTAACCCTAACACTAACCCTAACCCTAACCCTAACCCATACCCTACGCCGTACCCGAAGCCCTCCCCGAACACGTAACCTAAGCCGTACCCTAAGCCTAACCCTAAGCCTAACCCTAACCCTAGGCTACCCTTGACTGCTTCTGCCTCCAATAGATTTCCTAAGCACTAGTGTTTTAAGGAACAGCTTAAAAAGAGAATCCTAATGTGATTTCTTTATAATGTGTGTGTTCCTTATCTTATCCTAGTGTCTAAACTCTTCTCCATGCCTGGACCCCCAAATAATATTCCTTTACGTGCTAAGGGGTAACTAGAGAGTGGGATAGGTTTAATAACTACCCTAACCCTAACGCGTACACTAACGCTAACCCCTACCCAAACCCTAACACGTACCCTAATCCTAACGCGTACCCTAAACCGAGCCCTAACCCTAACACTAACCCTAACCCTAACCCTACCCCATACCCTACGCCGTGCCCGAAGCCCTCCACGAACCCGTACCCTAAGCCGTACCCTAAGCCTAACCCTAAGCCTAACCCTAACCCTAGGCTACCCTTGACTGCTTCTGCCTCCAATAGATTTCCTAAGCACTAGTGTTTTAAGGAACAGCTTAAAAAGAGAATCCTAATGTGATTTCTTTATAATGGGTGTGTTCCTTATCTAATCCTAGTGTCTAAACTCTTCTCCATGGCTGGACCCCCAAATAATATTCCTTTATATACTAAGGGGTATCTAGAGAGTGGGATAGGTTTAATCACTACCCTAACCTTAACGCGTACCATAACCCTAACCCCTACCCTAACCCTAACACGTACCCTAAACCTAACCCGTACCCTAAACCGAGCCCTAACCCTAACACTAACCCTAACCCTAACCCTAACCCATACGCTACGCCGTACCCGAAGCCCTCCCCGAACCCGTATCCTAAGCCGTACCCTAAGCCTACCGCTAAGCCTAACCCTAACCCTAGGCTACCCTTGACTGCTTCTGCCTCCAATAGATTTCCTAAACACTAGTGTTTTAAGGAACAGCTTAAAAAGAGAATCCTAATGTGATTTCTTTATAATGGGTGTGTTCCTTATATTATCTTAGTGTCTAAACTCTTCTCCATGGCTGGAACCCCAAATAATATTCCTTTACGTGCTAAGGGGTATCTACAGAGTGGGATAGGTTTAATAACTACCCTAACCCTAACGCGTACCCAAACCCTAACCCCTACCCTAACCCTAACACGTACCCTAATCCTAACCCGTATCCTAAACCGAGCCCTAACCCTAACACTAACCCTAACCCTAACCCTAACCCTAACCCTAACCCATACCCTACGCCGTACCCGAAGCCCTTCCCGAACACGTAACCTAAGCCGTACCCTAAGCCTACCCCTAAGCCTAACCCTAACCCTAGCCTACCCTTGACTGCTTCTGCCTCCAATAGATTTCCTAAGCACTAGTGTTTTAAGGAACAGCTTAAAAAGAGAATCCTAATGTGATTTCTTTATAATGTGTGTGTTCCTTATATTATCTTAGTGTCTAAACTCTTCTCCATGGCTGGACCCCCAAATAATATTCCTTTACGTGCTAAGGGGTATCTAGAGAGTGGGATAGGTTTAATAACTACCCTAACCCTAACGCGTACCCTAACGCTAACCCCTACCATAACCCTAACACGTACCCTAATCCTAACCCGTACCTTAAACCGAGCCCTAACCCTAACACTAACCCTAACCCTAACCCTAACCCATTACCCTACGCCGTACCCGAAGCCCTCCCCGAACCCGTACCCTAAGCCGTACCCTAAGCCTAACCCTAAGCCTAACCCTAACCCTAGGCTACCCTTGACTGCTTCTGCCTCCAATAGATTTCCTAAGCACTAGTGTTTTAAGGAACAGCTTAAAAAGAGAATCCTAATGTGATTTCTTTATAATGGGTGTGTTCCTTATCTAATCCTAGTGTCTAAACTCTTCTCCATGGCTGGACCCCCAAATAATATTCCTTTATATACTAAGGGGTATCTAGAGAGTGGGATAGTTTTAATCACTACCCTAACCCTAACGCGTACCATAACCCTAACCCCTACCCTAACCCTAACACGTACCCTAATCCTAACCCGTACCCTAAACCGAGCCCTAACCCTAACACTAACCCTAACCCTAACCCTAACCCATACGCTACGCCGTACACGAAGCCCTCCCCGAACCCGTATCCTAAGCCGTACCCTAAGCCTACCCCTAAGCCTAACCCTAACCCTAGGCTACCCTTGACTGCTTCTGCCTCCAATAGATTTCCTAAGCACTAGTGTTTTAAGGAACAGCTTAAAAAGAGAATCCTAATGTGATTTCTTTATAATGTGTGTGTTCCTTATCTAATCTTAGTGTCTAAACTCTTCTCCATGGCTGGACCCCCAAATAATATTCCTTTACGTGCTAAGGGGTAACTAGAGAGTGGGATAGCTTTAATAACTACCCTAACCCTAACGCGTACCCTAACGCTAACCCCTACCCTAACCCTAACACGTACCCTAATCCTAACCCGTACCCTAAACCGAGCCCTAACCCTAACACTAACCCTAACCCTAACCCTAAACCATACCTTACACCGTACCCGAACCCCTCCCCGAACACGTACCCTAAGCCGTACCCTAAGCCTAACCGTAAGCCTAACCCTAACCCTAGGCTACCCTTGACTGCTTCTGCCTCCAATAGATTTCCTAAGCACTAGTGTTTTAAGGAACAGCTTAAAAAGAGAATCCTAATGTGATTTCTTTATAATGGGTGTGTTCCTTATCTTATCCTAGTGTCTAAACTCTTCTCCATGGCTGGACCCCATATAATATTCCTTTTCGTGCTAAGGGGTAACTAGAGAGTGGGATAGGTTTAATAACTACCCTATCCGTAACACGTACCCTAACCCTAACCCCTACCCTAACCCTAACACGAACCCTAATCCTAACCCGTACCCTAAAACGAGCCCTAACCCTAACACTAACCCTAACCCTAACCCATACCCTACGCCGTACCCGAAGCCCTCCCCGAACACGTACCCTAAGCCGTACCCTAAGCCTAACCCTAAGCCTAACCCTAACCCTAGGCTACCCTTGACTGCTTCTGCCTCCAATAGATTTCCTAAGCACTAGTGTTTTAAGGAAAAGCTTAAAAAGAGAATCCTAATGTGATTTCTTTATAATGGGTGTGTTCCTTATCTTATCCTAGTGTCTAAACTCTTCTCCATGGCTGGACCCCCAAATAATATTCCTTTACGTGCTAAGGGGTAACTAGAGAGTGGGATAGGTTTAATAACTACCCTAACCCTAACGTGTACCCTAACGCTAACCCCTACCCTAACCCTAACACGTACCCTAATCGTAACCCGTACCCTAAACCGAGCCCTAACCCTAACACTAACCCTAACCCTAACCCTAACCCATACCCTACGCCGTACCCGAAGCCCTCCCTGAACCCGTACCCTAAGCCGTACCCTAAGCCTAACCCTAAGCCTAACCCTAACCCTAGGCTACCCTTGACTGCTTCTGCCTCCAATAGATTTCCTAAGCACTAGTGTTTTAAGGAACAGCTTAAAAAGAGAATCCTAATGTGATTTCTTTATAATGGGTGTGTTCCTTATCTAATCCTAGTGTCTAAACTCTTCTCCATGGCTGGATCCCCAAATAATATTCCTTTATATACTAAGGGGTATCTAGAGAGTGGGATAGGTTTAATCACTACCCTAACCTTAACGCGTACCATAACCCTAACCCCTACCCTAACCCTAACACGTACCCTAAACCTAACCCGTACCCTAAACCGAGCCCTAACCCTAACACTAACCCTAACCCTAACCCTAACCCATACGCTACGCCGTACCCGAAGCCCTCCCCGAACCCGTATCCTAAGCCGTACCCTAAGCCTACCGCTAAGCCTAACCCTAACCCTAGGCTACCCTTGACTGCTTCTGCCTCCAATAGATTTCCTAAACACTAGTGTTTTAAGGAACAGCTTAAAAAGAGAATCCTAATGTGATTTCTTTATAATGGGTGTGTTCCTTATATTATCTTAGTGTCTAAACTCTTCTCCATGGCTGGAACCCCAAATAATATTCCTTTACGTGCTAAGGGGTATCTAGAGAGTGGGATAGGTTTAATAACTACCCTAACCCTAACGCGTACCCAAACCCTAACCCCTACCCTAACCCTAACACGTACCCTAATCCTAACCCGTATCCTAAACCGAGCCCTAACCCTAACACTAACCCTAACCCTAACCCTAACCCTAACCCTAACCCATACCCTACGCCGTACCCGAAGCCCTCCCCGAACACGTAACCTAAGCCGTACCCTAAGCCTACCCCTAAGCCTAACCCTAACCCTAGCCTACCCTTGACTGCTTCTGCCTCCAATAGATTTCCTAAGCACTAGTGTTTTAAGGAACAGCTTAAAAAGAGAATCCTAATGTGATTTCTTTATAATGTGTGTGTTCCTTATATTATCTTAGTGTCTAAACTCTTCTCCATGGCTGGACCCCCAAATAATATTCCTTTACGTGCTAAGGGGTATCTAGAGAGTGGGATAGGTTTAATAACTACCCTAACCCTAACGCGTACCCTAACGCTAACCCCTACCATAACCCTAACACGTACCCTAATCCTAACCCGTACCTTAAACCGAGCCCTAACCCTAACACTAACCCTAACCCTAACCCTAACCCATACCCTACGCCGTACCCGAAGCCCTCCCCGAACCCGTACCCTAAGCCGTACCCTAAGCCTAACCCTAAGCCTAACCCTAACCCTAGGCTACCCTTGACTGCTTCTGCCTCCAATAGATTTCCTAAGCACTAGTGTTTTAAGGAACAGCTTAAAAAGAGAATCCTAATGTGATTTCTTTATAATGGGTGTGTTCCTTATCTAATCCTAGTGTCTAAACTCTTCTCCATGGCTGGACCCCCAAATAATATTCCTTTATATACTAAGGGGTATCTAGAGAGTGGGATAGGTTTAATCACTACCCTAACCCTAACGCGTACCATAACCCTAACCCCTACCCTAACCCTAACACGTACCCTAATCCTAACCCGTACCCTAAACCGAGCCCTAACCCTAACACTAACCCTAACCCTAACCCTAACCCATACGCTACGCCGTACACGAAGCCCTCCCCGAACCCGTATCCTAAGCCGTACCCTAAGCCTACCCCTAAGCCTAACCCTAACCCTAGGCTACCCTTGACTGCTTCTGCCTCCAATAGATTTCCTAAGCACTAGTGTTTTAAGGAACAGCTTAAAAAGAGAATCCTAATGTGATTTCTTTATAATGTGTGTGTTCCTTATCTAATCTTAGTGTCTAAACTCTTCTCCATGGCTGGACCCCCAAATAATATTCCTTTACGTGCTAAGGGGTAACTAGAGAGTGGGATAGGTTTAATAACTACCCTAACCCTAACGCGTACCCTAACGCTAACCCCTACCCTAACCCTAACACGTACCCTAATCCTAACCCGTACCCTAAACCGAGCCCTAACCCTAACACTAACCCTAACCCTAACCCTAACCCATACCCTACGCCGTACCCGAAGCCCTCCCCGAACACGTAACCTAAGCCGTACCCTAAGCCTAACCCTAAGCCTAACCCTAACCCTAGGCTACCCTTGACTGCTTCTGCCTCCAATAGATTTCCTAAGCACTAGTGTTTTAAGGAACAGCTTAAAAAGAGAATCCTAATGTGATTTCTTTATAATGTGTGTGTTCCTTATCTTATCCTAGTGTCTAAACTCTTCTCCATGCCTGGACCCCCAAATAATATTCCTTTACGTGCTAAGGGGTAACTAGAGAGTGGGATAGGTTTAATAACTACCCTAACCCTAACGCGTACACTAACGCTAACCCCTACCCAAACCCTAACACGTACCCTAATCCTAACGCGTACCCTAAACCGAGCCCTAACCCTAACACTAACCCTAACCCTAACCCTACCCCATACCCTACGCCGTGCCCGAAGCCCTCCACGAACCCGTACCCTAAGCCGTACCCTAAGCCTAACCCTAAGCCTAACCCTAACCCTAGGCTACCCTTGACTGCTTCTGCCTCCAATAGATTTCCTAAGCACTAGTGTTTTAAGGAACAGCTTAAAAAGAGAATCCTAATGTGATTTCTTTATAATGGGTGTGTTCCTTATATTATCTTAGTGTCTAAACTCTTCTCCATGGCTGGAACCCCAAATAATATTCCTTTACGTGCTAAGGGGTATCTAGAGAGTGGGATAGGTTTAATAACTACCCTAACCCTAACGCGTACCCAAACCCTAACCCCTACCCTAACCCTAACACGTACCCTAATCCTAACCCGTACCCTAAACCGAGCCCTAACCCTAACACTAACCCTAACCCTAACCCTAACCCATACCCTACGCCGTACCCGAAGCCCTCCCCGAACACGTAACCTAAGCCGTACCCTAAGCCTACCCCTAAGCCTAACCCTAACCCTAGCCTACCCTTGACTGCTTCTGCCTCCAATAGTTTTCCTAAGCACTAGTGTTTTAAGGAACAGCTTAAAAAGAGAATCCTAATGTGATTTCTTTATAATGTGTGTGTTCCTTATATTATCTTAGTGTCTAAACTCTTCTCCATGGCTGGACCCCCAAATAATATTCCTTTACGTGCTAAGGGGTATCTAGAGAGTGGGATAGGTTTAATAACTACCCTAACCCTAACGCGTACCCTAACGCTAACCCCTACCATAACCCTAACACGTACCCTAATCCTAAACCGTACCCTAAACCGAGCCCTAACCCTAACACTAACCCTAACCCTAACCCTAACCGATACCCTACGCCGTACCCGAAGCCCTCCCCGAACCCGTACCCTAAGCCGTACCCTAAGCCTAACCCTAAGCCTAACCCTAACCCTAGGCTACCCTTGACTGCTTCTGCCTCCAATAGATTTCCTAAGCACTAGTGTTTTAAGGAACAGCTTAAAAAGAGAATCCTAATGTGATTTCTTTATAATGGGTGTGTTCCTTATCTAATCCTAGTGTCTAAACTCTTCTCCATGGCTGGACCCCCAAATAATATTCCTTTAAATACTAAGGGGTATCTAGAGAGTGGGATAGGTTTAATCACTACCCTAACCCTAACGCGTACCATAACCCTAACCCCTACCCTAACCCTAACACGTACCCTAATCCTAACCCGTACCCTAAACCGAGCCCTAACCCTAACACTAACCCTAACCCTAACCCTAACCCATACGCTACGCCGTACCCGAAGCCCTCCCCGAACCCGTATCCTAAGCCGTACCCTAAGCCTACCCCTAAGCCTAACCCTAACCCTAGGCTACCCTTGACTGCTTCTGCCTCCAATAGATTTCCTAAGCACTAGTGTTTTAAGGAACAGCTTAAAAAGAGAATCCTAATGTGATTTCTTTATAATGTGTGTGTTCCTTATCTTATCCTAGTGTCTAAACTCTTCTCCATGGCTGGACCCCCAAATAATATTCCTTTACGTGCTAAGGGGTAACTAGAGAGTGGGATAGGTTTAATAACTACCCTAACCCTAACGCGTACACTAACGCTAACCCCTACCCTAACCCTAACACGTACCCTAATCCTAACGCGTACCCTAAACCGAGCCCTAACCCTAACACTAACCCTAACCCTAACCCTACCCTATACCCTACGCCGTGCCCGAAGCCCTCCACGAACCCGTACCCTAAGCCGTACCCTAAGCCTAACCCTAAGCCTAACCCTAACCCTAGGCTACCCTTCACTGCTTCTGCCTCCAATAGATTTCCTAAGCACTAGTGTTTTAAGGAACAGCTTAAAAAGAGAATCCTAATGTGATTTCTTTATAATGGGTGGGTTCCTTATCTTATCCTAGTGTCTAAACTCTTCTCCATGGCTGGACCCCCAAATAATATTCCTTTACGTGCTAAGGGGTACCTAGAGAGTGGGGTAGGTTTAATAACTACCCTAATGCTAACGCGTACCCTAACGCTAACCCCTACCCTAACCCTAACACGTACCCTAATCCTAACCCGTACCCTAAACCGAGCCCTATCCCTAACACTAACCCTAACCCTAACCCTAACCCATACCCTACGCCGTACCCGAAGCCCTCCCCGAAAACGTACCCTAAGCCGTACCCTAAGCCTAACCCTAAGCCTAACCCTAACCCTAGGCTACCCTTGACTGCTTCTGCCTCCAATAGATTTCCTAAGCACTAGTGTTTTAAGGAACAGCTTAAAAAGAGAATCCTAATGTTATTTCTTTACAATGGGTGTGTTCCTTACATTATCTTAGTGTCTAAACTCTTCTCCATGGCTGGACCCCCAAATAATATACCTTTACGTGCTAAGGGGTATCTAGAGAGTGGGATAGGTTTAATAACTACCCTAACCGTAACGCGTACCCTAACCCTAACCCCTACCCTAACCCTAACATGTACCCTAATCCTAACCCGTACCCTAAACCGAGCCCTAACCCTAACACTAACCCTAACCCTAACCCTAAACCATACCCTACGCCGTACCCGAACCCCTCCCCGAACACGTACCCTAAGCCGTACCCTAAGCCTAACCGTAAGCCTAACCCTAACCCTAGGCTACCCTTGACTGCTTCTGCCTCCAATAGATTTCCTAAGCACTAGTGTTTTAAGGAACAGCTTAAAAAGAGAATCCTAATGTGATTTCTTTATAATGGGTGTGTTCCTTATCTTATCCTAGTGTCTAAACTCTTCTCCATGGCTGGACCCCAAATAATATTCCTTTACGTGCTAAGGGGTAACTAGAGAGTGGGATAGGTTTAATAACTACCCTATCCGTAACACGTACCCTAACCCTAACCCCTACCCTAACCCTAACACGAACCCTAATCCTAACCCGTACCCTAAAACGAGCCCTAACCCTAACACTAACCCTAACCCTAACCCATACCCTACGCCGTACCCGAAGCCCTCCCCGAACACGTACCCTAAGGCGTACCCTAAGCCTAACCCTAAGCCTAACCCTAACCCTAGGCTACCCTTGACTGCTTCTGCCTCCAATAGATTTCCTAAGCACTACTGTTTTAAGGAACAGCTTAAAAAGAGAATCCTAATGTAATTTCTTTATAATGGGTGTGTTCCTTATCTAATCCTAGTGTCTAAACTCTTCTCCATGGCTGGACCCCCAAATAATATTCCTTTATGTGCTAAGGGGCATCGAGAGAGTGGGATAGGTTTAATCACTACCCTAACCCTAACGCGTACCCTAACCCTAACCCCTACCCTAACCCTAACACGTACCCTAATCCTAACCCGTACCCTAAACCGAGCCCTAACCCTAACACTAACCCTAACTCTAACCCTAACCCATACCCTACACCGTACCCGAAGCCCACCCCGAACCCGTACCCTAAGCCGTACCCTAAGCCTAACCCTAAGCCTAACCCTAAACCTAGGCTACCCTTGACTGCTTCTGCCTCCAATAGATTTCCTAAGCACTAGTGTTTTAAGGAACAGCTTAAAAAGAGAATCCTAATGTGATTTCTTTATAATGTGTGTGTTCCTTATATTATCTAAGTGTCTAAACTCTTCTCCATGGCTGGACCACCAAATAATATTCCTTTACGTGCTAAGGGGTATCTAGAGAGTGGGATAGGTTTAATAACTACCCTAACCCTAACGCATACCCTAACCCTAACCCCTACCCTAACCCTAACACGTACCCTAATCCTAACCCGTACCCTAAACCGAGCCCTAACCCTAACACTAACCGTAACCCTAACCCTAACCCATACCCTACGCCGTACCCGAAGCCCTCCCCGAACCCGTACCCTAAGCCGTACCCTAAGCCTAACCCTAAGCCTAACCCTAACCCTAGGCTACCCTTGACTGCTTCTGCCACCAATAGATTTCCTAAGCACTAGTGTTTTAAGGAACAGCTTAAAAAGAGAATCCTAATTTGATTTCTTTATAATGTGTGTGTTCCTTATATTATCTTAGTGTCTAAACTCTTCTCCATGGCTGGACCCCCAAATAATATTCCTTTACGTGCTAAGGGGTATCTAGAGAGTGGGATAGGTTTAATAACTACCCTAACCCTAACGCGTACCCTAACCCTAACCCCTACCCTAACCCTAACACGTACCGTAATCCTAACCCGTACCCTAAACCGAGCCCTAACCCTAACACTAACCCTAACCCATACCCTACGCCATATCTGAACCCCTCCCCGAACCCATACCCTAAGCCGTACCCTAACCCTAACCCTACGCCTAACCGTAACACTAGGCTACCCTTGACTGCTTCTGCCTCCAATAGATTTCCTAACCACTAGTGTTTTAAGGAACAGCTTAAAAAGAGAATCCTAATGTGATTTCTTTATAATGGGTGTGTTCCTTATCTTATCCTAGTGTCTAAACTCTTCTCAATGGCTGGACCCCCAAATAATATTCCTTTACGTGCTAAGGGGAATCTAGAGTGGGATAGGTTTAATAACTATCCTAACCCTAACGCGTACCCTAACCCTAACCCCTACCCTAACCCTAACACGTACCCTAATCCTAACCCGTACCCTAAACCGAGCCCTATCCCTAACACTAACCCTAACCCTAACCCTAACCCATACCCTACGCCGTACCCGAAGCCCTCCCCGAACCCGTACCCTAAGCCGTACCATAAGCCTAACCCTAATCCTAACACTAACCCTAGGCGACCCTTGACTGCTTCTGCCTCCAATAGAATTTCTAAGCACTAGTGTTTTAAGAAACAGCTTAAAAAGAGAATCCTAATGTGATTTCTTTATAATGGGTGTGTTCCTTATCTTATCCTAGTGTCTAAACTCTTCTCCATGGCTGGACCTCCAAATAATATTCCTTTACGTGCTAAGGGGTATCTAGAGAGTGGGATAGGTTTAATAACTACCCTAAACCTAACGCGTACCCTAACCCTAACCCCTACCGTAACTCTAACACGTACCCTAATCCTAACCAATACCCTAAACCGAGCCCTAACCCTAACACTAACCCTAACCCTAACCCATACCCTACGCCGTACCAGAAGCCCTCACCGAATCCGTACCCGAAGCCGTACCCTAAGCCTAACCCTAAGCCTAACCCTAACCCTAGGCTACCCTTGACAGCTTCTGCCTCCAATAGATTTCCTAAGCACTAGTGTTTTAAGGAACAGCTTAAAAAGAGAATCCTAATGTGATTTCTTTATAATGGGTATGTTCCTTATCTTATCCTAGTGTCTAAACTTTTCTCCATGGCTGGAGCCCCAAATAATATTCCTTTACGTGCTAAAGGGTATCTAGATAGTGGGATAGGTTTAATAACTACCCTAACCCTAACACGTACACTAACCCTAACCACTACCCTAACCCTAACACGTACCCTAATCCTAACCCATACCCTAAACCGAGCCCTAACCCTAACACTAACCCTAACACTAACCCTAACCCATACCCTACGCCGTACCCGAAGCCCTCCCCTAACCCATACCGTAAGCCGTACCCTAAGCCTAACCCTAAGCCTAACCCTAACCCTAGGCTACCGTTGACTGATTCTGCCTCCAATAGCTTTACTAAGCACTAGTGTTTTAAGGAACAGCTTAAAAAGAGAATCCTAATGTGATTTCTTTATAATGGGTATGTTCCTTATCTTATCCTAGTGTCTAAACATTTCTCCATGGCTGGACCCCCAAATCATATTCCTTTATGTGCTAAGGGGTATCTAGAGAGTGGGATAGGTTTAATCACTACCCTAACCCTAACACGTACACTAACCCTAACCTCTACCCTAACCCTAACACGTACCCTAATCCTAACCCATACCCTAAACCGAGCCCTAACCCTTACACTAACCCTAACCCTAACCCATACCCTACGCCGTACCCGAAGCACTCCCCGAAGCCGTACCCTAAGCCGTACCCTAAGCCTAACCCTAACCCTAGGCTACCCTTGACTGCTTCTGCCTCCAATAGATTTCCTAACCACTAGTGTTTTAAGGAACAGCTTAAAAAGAGAATCCTAATGTGATTTCTTTATAATGGGTGTGTTCCTTATCTTATCCTAGTGTCTAAACTCTTCTCCATGGCTGGACCCCCAAATAATATTCCTTTACGTGCTAAGGGGTATCTAGAGAGTGGGATAGGTTTAATAACTACCCTAACCCTAATGCGTACCCTAACCCTAACCCCTACCCTAACCCTAACACGTAGCCTAATCCTAACCCGTACCCTAAACCGAGCCCTAACCCTAACACTAACCCTAACCCTAACCCTAACCCATACCCTACGCCCTACCCGAAGCCCTCCCCGAACCCGTACCCTAAGCCGTACCCTAAGCCTAACCCTAAGCCTAACCCTAACCCTAGGCTCCCCTTGACTGCTTCTGCCTCCAATAGATTTCCAAAGCACTAGTGTTTTAAGGAACAGCTTAAAAAGAGAATCCTAATGTGATTTCTTTATAATGTGTGTGTTCCTTATATTATCTTAGTGTCTAAACTCTTCTCCATGGCTGGACCCCCAAATAATATTCCTTTACGTGCTAAGGGGTATCTAGAGAGTGGGATAGGTTTAATAACTACCCTAACCCTTATGCGTACCATAAACCTAACCCCTACCCTAACCCTAACACGTACCCTAATCCTAAACCGTACCCTAAACCGAGCCCTAACCCTAACACTAACCTAACCCTAACCCTAACCCATACCCTACGCCGTACCCGAAGCCCTCCGCGAACCCGTACCCTAAGCCGTACCCTAAGCCTAACCCTAGGCCTAACCCTAACCCTAGGCTACCCTTGACTGCTTCTGCCTCCAATAGATTTCCTAAGCACTAGTGTTTTAAGGAACAGCTTAAAAACAGAATCCTAATGTGATTTCTTAATAATGGGGGTGTTCCTTATCTTATACTAGTGTCTAAACGGTTCTCCATGGCTGGACCCCCAAATAATATTCCTTTACGTGCTAAGGGGTATCTAGAGAGTGGGATAGGTTTAATCAGTACCCTAACCCTAACGCGTACCCTAACCCTAACCCCTACCCTAACCCTAACACGTACCCTAATCCTAACCCATACCCTAAACCGAGCCCTAACCCTAACACTAACCCTAACCCTAACCCTAACCCATACCCTACGCCGTACCCGAAGCCCTCCCCGATCCCGTACCCTAAGCCGTACCCTAAGCCTAACCCTAAGCCTAACCCTAACCCTAGGCTACCCTTGACTGCTTCTGCATCCAATAGATTTCTTAAGCACTAGTGTTTTAAGGAACAGCTTAAAAAGAGAATCCTAATGTGATTTCTTTATAATGGGTGTGTTCCTTATCTTATCCTAGTGTCTAAACTCTTCTCCATGGCTGGACCCCCAAATAATATTCCTTTACGTGCTAAGGGGTATCTAGAGAGTGGGATAGGTTTAATAACTACTCTAACCCTAACGCGTACCCTAACCCTAACCCCTACCCTAAACCTAACACGTACCCTAATCCTAACCCGTACCCTAAACCGAGCCCTAACCCTAACACTAACCCTAACCCTAACCCTAACCCATACCCTACGCCGTACACGAAGCCCTCCCCGAACCCGTACTGTAAGCCGTACCCTAAGCCTATCCCTAAGCCTAACTCTAACCCTAGGCTACCCTTGACTGCTTCTGCCTCCAATAGATTTCCTAAGCATTAGTGTTTTAAGGAACAGCTTAAAAAGAGAATCCTAATGTGATATCTTTATAATGGGTGTGTTCCTTATCTTATCCTAGTGTCTAAACTTTTCTCCATGGCTGGACCCCAAATAATATTCCTTTACGTGCTAGGGGGTATCTAGAGAGTGGGATAGGTTTAATCACTACACTAACCCTAACGCGTACCCTAACCCTAACCCCTACCCTAACCCTAACACGTACCCTAAACCTAACCCGTACCCTAAACCGAGCCCTAACCCTAACACTAACCTAACCCTAACCCTAACCCATACCCTACGCCGTACCCGAAGCCCTCCCCGAACCCATACCCTAAGCCGTACCCTAAGCCTAACCCTAAGCCTAACCCTAACCCTAGGCTACCCTTGACAGCTTCTGCCTCCAATACATTTCCTAAGCACAAGTGTTTTAAGGAACAGCTTAAAAAGTGAATCCTAATGTGATTTCTTTATAATGGGTGTGTTCCTTATCTTATCCTAGTGTCTAAACTCTTCTCCATGGCTGGACCCCCAAATAATATTCCTTTACGTGCTAAGGGGTATCTTGAGAGTGGGATAGGTTTAATCAGTACCCTAACCCTAACGCGTACCCTAACCCTAACCCCTACCCTAACCCTAACACGTACCCTAATCCTAACCCGTACCCTAAACCGAGCCGTAACCCTAACACTAACCCTAACCCTATCCCTAACCCATACCCTACGCCGTACACGAAGCCCTCCCCGAACCCGTACCGTAAGCCGTACCCTAAACCTAACCCTAAGCCTAACCCTAACCCTAGGGTACCCTTGACTGCTTCTGCCTCCAATAGATTTCCAAAGCACTAGTGTTTTAAGGAACAGCTTAAAAAGAGAATCCTAATGTGATTTCTTTATAATGTGTGTGTTCCTTATATTATCTTAGTGTCTAAACTCTTCTCCATGGCTGGACCCCCAAATAATATTCCTTTACGTGCTAAGGGATATCTAGAGAGTGGGATAGGTTTAATAACTACCCTAACCCTTATGCGTACCATAAACCTAACCCCTACCCTAACCCTAACACGTACCCTAATCCTAACCCGTACCCTAAACCGAGCCCTAACCCTAACACTAACCTAACCCTAACCCTAACCCATACCCTACGCCGTACCCGAAGCCCTCCCCGAACCCGTACCCTAAGCCGTACCCTAAGCCTAACCCTAAGCCTAACCCTAACCCTAGGCTACCCTTGACTGCTTCTGCCTCCAATAGATTTCCTAAGCACTAGTGTTTTAAGGAACAGCTTAAAAACCGAATCCTAATGTGATTTCTTAATAATGGGGGTGTTCCTTATCTTATACTAGTGTCTAAACGGTTCTCCATGGCTGGACCCGCAAATAATATTCCTTTACGTGCTAAGGGGTATCTAGAGAGTGGGATAGGTTTTATAACTACCCTAACCCTAACGCGTACCCTAAACCTAAACCCTACCTTAACCCTAAAACGTACCCTAATCCTAACCCGTACCCTAAACCAAGCCCTAACCCTAACACTAACCCTAAACCTAACCCTAACCCATACCCTACGCCGTACCCGAAGCCCTCCCCGAACCCGTACCCTAAGCCGTACCCTAAGCCTAACCCTAAGCCTAACCCTAACCCTAGGCTACCCTTGACTGCTTCTGCCTCCAATAGATTTCCTAAGCACTAGTGTTTTAAGGAACAGCTTAAAAAGAGAATCCTAATGTGATTTCTTTATAATGTGTGTGTTCCTTATATTATCTTAGTGTGTAAACTCTTCTCCATGGCTGGACCCTCAAATAATATTCCTTTACGTGCTAAGGGGTATCTAGAGAGTGGGATAGGTTTAATCAGTACCCTAACCCTAACGCGTACCCTAACCCTAACCCCTACCCTAACCCTAACACGTACCCTAATCCTAACCCGTACCCTAAACCGAGCCCTAACCCTAACACTAACCCTAACCCTAACCCTAACCCATACCCTACGCCATACCCGAAGCCCTCCCCGAACCCGTAACCTAAGCCGTACACTAAGCCTAACCCTAAGCCTAACCCTAACCCTAGGCTACCCTTGACAGCTTCTGCCTCCAATACATTTCCTAAGCACTAGTGTTTTAAGGAACAGCTTAAAAAGAGAATCCTAATGTGATTTCTTTATAATGGGTGTGTTCCTTATCTTATCCTAGTGTCTAAACTCTTCTCCATGGCTGGACCCCCAAATAATATTCCTTTACGTGCTAAGGGGTATCTAGAGAGTGGGATAGGTTTAATCAGTACCCTAACCCTAATGCGTACCCTAACCCTAACGCGTACCCTAACCCTAACACGTACCCTAATCCTAACCCATACCCTAAACCGAGCCCTAATCCTAACACTAACCCTAACCCTAACCCTAACCCATACCCTACGCCGTACCCGAAGCCCTCCCCGATCCCGTACCCTAAGCCGTACCCTAAGCCTAACCCTAAGCCTAACCCTAACCCTAGGCTACCGTTGACTGATTCTGCATCCAATAGATTTCCTAAGCACTAGTGTTTTAAGGAACAGCTTAAAAAGAGAATCCTAAAGTGATTTCTTTATAATGTGTGTGTTCCTTATATTATCTTAGTGTCTAAACTCTTCTCCATGGCTGGACCCCCAAATAATATTCCTTTACGTGCTAAGGGGTATCTAGAGAGTGGGATAGGTTTAATCAGTACCCTAACCCTAACGCGTACCCTAACCCTAACCCCTACCCTAACCCTAACACGTACCCTAATCCTAACCCGTACCCTAAACCGAGCCCTAACCCAAACACTAACCCTAACCCTAACCCTAACCCATACCCTACGCCATACCCGAAGCCCTCCACGAACCCGTAACCTAAGCCGTACCCTAAGCCTAACCCTAAGCCTAACCCTAACCCTAGGCTACCCGTGACAGCTTCTGCCTCCAATACATTTCCTAAGCACAAGTGTTTTAAGGAACAGCTTAAAAAGAGAATCCTAATGTGATTTCTTTATAATGGGTGTGTTCCTTATCTTATCCTAGTGTCTAAACTCTTCTCCATGGCTGGACCCCCAAATAATATTCCTTTACGTGCTAAGGGGTATCTTGAGAGTGGGATAGGTTTAATCAGTACCCTAACCCTAACGCGTACCCTAACCCTAACCCCTACCCTAACCCTAACACGTACCCTAATCCTAACCCGTACCCTAAACCGAGCCGTAACCCTAACACTAACCCTAACCCTAACCCTAACCCATACCCTACGCCGTACCCGAAGCCCTCCCCGAACCCGTACCCTAAGCCGTACCCTAAGCCTAACCCTAAGCCTAACCCTAACCCTAGGCTACCCTTGACTGCTTCTGCATCCAATAGATTTCTTAACCACTAGTGTTTTAAGGAACAGCTTAAAAAGAGAATCCTAATGTGATTTCTTTATAATGTGTGTGTTCCTTATCTTATCCTAGTGTCTAAACTCTTCTCCATGGCTGGACCCCCAAATAATACTCCTTTACGTGCTAAGGGGTATCTGGAGAGTGGGATAGGTTTAATAACTACCCTAACCCTAACGCATACCCTAACCCTAACCCCTACCCTAACCCTAACACGTATCCTAATCCTAACCCGTACCTTAAACCGAGCCCTAACCCTAACACTAACCCTAACCCTAACCCTAACCCATACCCTACGCCATACCCGAAGCCCTCCCCGAACCCGTAACCTAAGCCGTACCCTAAGCTTAACCCTAAGCCTAACCCTAACCCTAGGCTACCCTTGACAGCTTCTGCCTCCAATACATTTCCTAAGCACTAGTGTTTTAAGGAACAGCTTAAAAAGAGAATCCTAATGTGATTTCCTTATAATGGGTGTGTTCCTTATCTTATCCTAGTGTCTAAACTTTTCTCCATGGCTGGACCCCAAATAATATTCCTTTACGTGCTAGGGGGTATCTAGAGAGTGGGATAGGTTTAATCACTACACTAACCCTAACACGTACACTAACCCTAACCACTACCCTAACCCTATCACGTACCCTAATCCTAACCCAGACCCTAAACCGAGCCCTAACCCTAACACTAACCCTAATCCTAACCCTAACCCATACCTTACGCTGTACCCGAAGCCCTCCCTGAACCCGTACCCTAATCCTATCCCTAAGCCTAACCCTAACCCTAGGCTACCCTTGACTACTTCTGCCTCCAATAGATTTCCTAAGCACTAGTGTTTTAAGGAAGAGCTTAAAAAGAGAAACCTAATGTGATTTCTTTATAATGGGTGTGTTCCTTATCTTATCCTAGTGTCTAAACTCTTCTCCGTGGCTGGACCCCCAAATAATATTCCTTTACGTGCTAAGGGGTATCTAGAGAGTGGGATAGGTTTAATAACTACCCTAACCCTTACGCGTACCCTAACCCTAACCCTAACACGTACACTAATCCTAACCCGTACCCTAAACCGAGCCCTAACCCTAACACTAACCTAACCCTAACCCTAACCCATACCCTACGCCGTACCCGAAGCCCTCCCCGAACCCGTACCCTAAGCCGTACCCTAAGCCTAACCCTAAGCCTAACACTAACCCTAGGCTACCCTTGACTGCTTCTGCCTCCAATAGATTTCCTAAGCACTAGTGTTTTAAGGAACAGCTTAAAAAGAGAATCCTAATGAGATTTCTTAATAATGGGTGTGTTCCTTATCTTATATTAGTGTCTAAACGCTTCTCCAAGGCTGGACCCCCAAATAATATTCCTTTACGTGCTAAGGGGTATCTAGAGAGTGGGATAGGTTTTATAACAACCCTAACCCTATCGCGTACCCTAAACCTAACCCCTACCCTAACCCTAAAACGTACCCTAATCCTAACCCGTACCCTAAACCGAGCCCTAACCCTAACACTAACCCTAAACCTAACCCTAACCCATACCCTACGCAGTACCCGAAGCCCTCCCCGAACCCGTACCCTAAGCCGTACCCTAAGCCTAACCCTAAGCCTAACCCTAACCCTAGGCTACCTTTGACTGCTTCTGCCTCCAATAGATTTGCTAAGCACTACTGTTTTAAGGAACAGCTTAAAAAGAGAATCCTAATGTGATTTCTTTATAATGTGTGTGTTCCTTATATTATCTTAGTGTCTAAACTCTTCTCCATGGCAGGACCCCCAAATAATATTCCTTTACGTGCTAAGGGGTATCTAGAGAGTGGGATAGGTTTAATCAGTACCCTAACCCTAACGCGTACCCTAACCCTAACCCCTACCCTAACCCTAACACGTACCCTAATCCTAACCCGTACCTTAAACCGAGCCCTAACCCTAACACTAACCCTAACCCTAACCCTAACCCATACCCTACGCCATACCCGAAGCCCTCCCCGAACCCGTAACCTAAGCCGTACCCTAAGCTTAACCCTAAGCCTAACCCTAACCCTAGGCTACCCTTGACAGCTTCTGCCTCCAATACATTTCCTAAGCACTAGTGTTTTAAGGAACAGCTTAAAAAGAGAATCCTAATGTGATTTCCTTATAATGGGTGTGTTCCTTATCTTATCCTAGTGTCTAAACTTTTCTCCATGGCTGGACCCCAAATAATATTCCTTTACGTGCTAGGGGGTATCTAGAGAGTGGGATAGGTTTAATCACTACACTAACCCTAACACGTACACTAACCCTAACCACTACCCTAACCCTATCACGTACCCTAATCCTAACCCAGACCCTAAACCGAGCCCTAACCCTAACACTAACCCTAATCCTAACCCTAACCCATACCTTACGCTGTACCCGAAGCCCTCCCTGAACCCGTACCCTAATCCTAACCCTAAGCCTAACCCTAACCCTAGGCTACCCTTGACTGCTTCTGCCTCCAATAGATTTCCTAAGCACTAGTGTTTTAAGGAAGAGCTTAAAAAGAGAATCCTAATGTGATTTCTTTATAATGGGTGTGTTCCTTATCTTATCCTAGTGTCTAAACTCTTCTCCGTGGCTGGACCCCCAAATAATATTCCTTTACGTGCTAAGGGGAATCTAGAGAGTGGGATAGGTTTAATAACTACCCTAACCCTAACGCGTACCCTAACCCTAACCCCTACCCTAACCCTAACACGTACCCTAAACCTAACCCGTACCCTAAACCGAGCCCTAACCCTAACACTAACCCTAAACCTAATCCTAACCCATACCCTACGCCGTACCCGAAGCCCTCCCCGAACCCGTACCCTAAGCCGTACCCTAAGCCTAACCCTAAGCCTAACCCTAACCCTAGGCTACCGTTGACTGATTCTGCCTCCAATAGATTTCCTAAGCACTAGTGTTTTAAGGAACAGCTTAAAAAGAGAATCCTAATGTGATTTCTTTATAATGGGTATGTTCCTTATCTTATCCTAGTGTATAAACATTTCTCCATGGTTGGAGCCCCAAATCATATTCCTTTACGTGCTAAGGGGTAACTAGAGAGTGGGATAGGTTTAATCACTACACTAACCCTAACACGTACACTAACCCTAACCACTACCCTAACCCTAACACGTACCCTAATCCTAACCCAGACCCTAAACCGAGCCCTAACCCTAACACTAACCCTAACCCTAACCCTAACCCATACCTTACGCTGTACCCGAAGCCCTCCCCGAACCCGTACCCTAAGCCTAACCCTAAGCCTAACCCTAACCCTAGGCTACCCTTGACTGCTTCTGCCTCCAATAGATTTCCTAAGCACTAGTGTTTTAAGGAACAGCTTAAAAAGAGAATCCTAATGTGATTTCTGTATAATGGGTGTGTTCCTTATATTATCTTAGTGTCTAAACTCTTCTCCATGGCTGGACCCCCAAATAATATTCCTTTACGTGCTAAGGGGTATCTATAGAGTGGGATAGGTTTAATAACTACCCTAACCCTTACGCGTACCCTAACCCTAACCCTAACACGTACACTAATCCTAACCCGTACCCTAAACCGAGCCCTAACCCTAACACTAACCTAACCCTAACCCTAACCCATACCCTACGCCGTACCCGAAGCCCTCCCCGAACCCGTACCCTAAGCCGTACCCTAAGCCTAACCCTAAGCCTAACCCTAACCCTAGGCTACCCTTGACTGCTTCGGCCTCCAATAGATTTCCTAAGCACTAGTGTTTTAAGGAACAGCTTAAAAAGAGAATCCTAATGAGATTTCTTAATGATGGGTGTGTTCCTTATCTTATATTAGTGTCTAAACGCTTCTCCAAGGCTGGACCCCCAAATAATATTCCTTTACGTGCTAAGGGGTATCTAGAGAGTGGGATAGGTTTTATAACAACCCTAACCCTATCGCGTACCCTAAACCTAACCCCTACCCTAACCCTAAAACGTACCCTAATCCTAACCCGTACCCTAAACCGAGCCCTAACCCTAACACTAACCCTAAACCTAACCCTAACCCATACCCTACGCAGTACCCGAAGCCCTCCCCGAACCCGTACCCTAAGCCGTACCCTAAGCCTAACCCTAAGCCTAACCCTAACCCTAGGCTACCTTTGACTGCTTCTGCCTCCAATAGATTTGCTAAGCACTACTGTTTTAAGGAACAGCTTAAAAAGAGAATCCTAATGTGATTTCTTTATAATGTGTGTGTTCCTTATATTATCTTAGTGTCTAAACTCTTCTCCATGGCAGGACCCCCAAATAATATTCCTTTACGTGCTAAGGGGTATCTAGAGAGTGGGATAGGTTTAATCAGTACCCTAACCCTAACGCGTACCCTAACCCTAACCCCTACCCTAACCCTAACACGTACCCTAATCCTAACCCGTACCTTAAACCGAGCCCTAACCCTAACACTAACCCTAACCCTAACCCTAACCCATACCCTACGCCATACCCGAAGCCTTCCCCGAACCCGTAACCTAAGCCGTACCCTAAGCTTAACCCTAAGCCTAACCCTAACCCTAGGCTACCCTTGACAGCTTCTGCCTCCAATACATTTCCTAAGCACTAGTGTTTTAAGGAACAGCTTAAAAAGAGAATCCTAATGTGATTTCCTTATAATGGGTGTGTTCCTTATCTTATCCTAGTGTCTAAACTTTTCTCCATGGCTGGACCCCAAATAATATTCCTTTACGTGCTAGGGGGTATCTAGAGAGTGGGATAGGTTTAATCACTACACTAACCCTAACACGTACACTAACCCTAACCACTACCCTAACCCTATCACGTACCCTAATCCTAACCCAGACCCTAAACCGAGCCCTAACCCTAACACTAACCCTAATCCTAACCCTAACCCATACCTTACGCTGTACCCGAAGCCCTCCCTGAACCCGTACCCTAATCCTAACCCTAAGCCTAACCCTAACCCTAGGCTACCCTTGACTGCTTCTGCCTCCAATAGATTTCCTAAGCACTAGTGTTTTAAGGAAGAGCTTAAAAAGAGAATCCTAATGTGATTTCTTTATAATGGGTGTGTTCCTTATCTTATCCTAGTGTCTAAACTCTTCTCCGTGGCTGGACCCCCAAATAATATTCCTTTACGTGCTAAGGGGAATCTAGAGAGTGGGATAGGTTTAATAACTACCCTAACCCTAACGCGTACCCTAACCCTAACCCCTACCCTAACCCTAACACGTACCCTAAACCTAACCCGTACCCTAAACCGAGCCCTAACCCTAACACTAACCCTAAACCTAATCCTAACCCATACCCTACGCCGTACCCGAAGCCCTCCCCGAACCCGTACCCTAAGCCGTACCCTAAGCCTAACCCTAAGCCTAACCCTAACCCTAGGCTACCGTTGACTGATTCTGCCTCCAATAGATTTCCTAAGCACTAGTGTTTTAAGGAACAGCTTAAAAAGAGAATCCTAATGTGATTTCTTTATAATGGGTATGTTCCTTATCTTATCCTAGTGTATAAACATTTCTCCATGGTTGGAGCCCCAAATCATATTCCTTTACGTGCTAAGGGGTAACTAGAGAGTGGGATAGGTTTAATCACTACACTAACCCTAACACGTACACTAACCCTAACCACTACCCTAACCCTAACACGTACCCTAATCCTAACCCAGACCCTAAACCGAGCCCTAACCCTAACACTAACCCTAACCCTAACCCTAACCCATACCTTACGCTGTACCCGAAGCCCTCCCCGAACCCGTACCCTAAGCCTAACCCTAAGCCTAACCCTAACCCTAGGCTACCCTTGACTGCTTCTGCCTCCAATAGATTTCCTAAGCACTAGTGTTTTAAGGAACAGCTTAAAAAGAGAATCCTAATGTGATTTCTGTATAATGGGTGTGTTCCTTATATTATCTTAGTGTCTAAACTCTTCTCCATGGCTGGACCCCCAAATAATATTCCTTTACGTGCTAAGGGGTATCTAGAGAGTGGGATAGGTTTAATAACTACCCTAACCCTTACGCGTACCCTAACCCTAACCCTAACACGTACACTAATCCTAACCCGTACCCTAAACCGAGCCCTAACCCTAACACTAACCTAACCCTAACCCTAACCCATACCCTACGCCGTACCCGAAGCCCTCCCCGAACCCGTACCCTAAGCCGTACCCTAAGCCTAACCCTAAGCCTAACCCTAACCCTAGGCTACCCTTGACTGCTTCTGCCTCCAATAGATTTCCTAAGCACTAGTGTTTTAAGGAACAGCTTAAAAAGAGAATCCTAATGAGATTTCTTAATAATGGGTGTGTTCCTTATCTTATATTAGTGTCTAAACGCTTCTCCAAGGCTGGACCCCCAAATAATATTCCTTTACGTGCTAAGGGGTATCTAGAGAGTGGGATAGGTTTTATAACAACCCTAACCCTATCGCGTACCCTAAACCTAACCCCTACCCTAACCCTAAAACGTACCCTAATCCTAACCCGTACCCTAAACCGAGCCCTAACCCTAACACTAACCCTAAACCTAACCCTAACCCATACCCTACGCAGTACCCGAAGCCCTCCCCGAACCCGTACCCTAAGCCGTACCCTAAGCCTAACCCTAAGCCTAACCCTAACCCTAGGCTACCTTTGACTGCTTCTGCCTCCAATAGATTTGCTAAGCACTACTGTTTTAAGGAACAGCTTAAAAAGAGAATCCTAATGTGATTTCTTTATAATGTGTGTGTTCCTTATATTATCTTAGTGTCTAAACTCTTCTCCATGGCAGGACCCCCAAATAATATTCCTTTACGTGCTAAGGGGTATCTAGAGAGTGGGATAGGTTTAATCAGTACCCTAACCCTAACGCGTACCCTAACCCTAACCCCTACCCTAACCCTAACACGTACCCTAATCCTAACCCGTACCTTAAACCGAGGCCTAACCCTAACACTAACCCTAACCCTAACCCTAACCCATACCCTACGCCATACCCGAAGCCCTCCCCGAACCCGTAACCTAAGCCGTACCCTAAGCTTAACCCTAAGCCTAACCCTAACCCTAGGCTACCCTTGACAGCTTCTGCCTCCAATACATTTCCTAAGCACTAGTGTTTTAAGGAACAGCTTAAAAAGAGAATCCTAATGTGATTTCCTTATAATGGGTGTGTTCCTTATCTTATCCTAGTGTCTAAACTTTTCTCCATGGCTGGACCCCAAATAATATTCCTTTACGTGCTAGGGGGTATCTAGAGAGTGGGATAGGTTTAATCACTACACTAACCCTAACACGTACACTAACCCTAACCACTACCCTAACCCTATCACGTACCCTAATCCTAACCCAGACCCTAAACCGAGCCCTAACCCTAACACTAACCCTAATCCTAACCCTAACCCATACCTTACGCTGTACCCGAAGCCCTCCCTGAAACCGTACCCTAATCCTAACCCTAAGCCTAACCCTAACCCTAGGCTACCCTTGACTGCTTCTGCCTCCAATAGATTTCCTAAGCACTAGTGTTTTAAGGAACAGCTTAAAAAGAGAATCCTAATGTGATTTCTTTATAATGGGTGTGTTCCTTATCTTATCCTAGTGTCTAAACTCTTCTCCGTGGCTGGACCCCCAAATAATATTCCTTTACGTGCTAAGGGGTATCTAGAGAGTGGGATAGGTTTAATAACTACCCTAACCCTTACGCGTACCCTAACCCTAACCCTAACACGTACACTAATCCTAACCCGTACCCTAAACCGAGCCCTAACCCTAACACTAACCTAACCCTAACCCTAACCCATACCCTACGCCGTACCCGAAGCCCTCCCCGAACCCGTACCCTAAGCCGTACCCTAAGCCTAACCCTAAGCCTAACCCTAACCCTAGGCTACCCTTGACTGCTTCTGCCTCCAATAGATTTCCTAAGCACTAGTGTTTTAAGGAACAGCTTAAAAAGAGAATCCTAATGAGATTTCTTAATAATGGGTGTGTTCCTTATCTTATATTAGTGTCTAAACGCTTCTCCAAGGCTGGACCCCCAAATAATATTCCTTTACGTGCTAAGGGGTATCTAGAGAGTGGGATAGGTTTTATAACAACCCTAACCCTATCGCGTACCCTAAACCTAACCCCTACCCTAACCCTAAAACGTACCCTAATCCTAACCCGTACCCTAAACCGAGCCCTAACCCTAACACTAACCCTAAACCTAACCCTAACCCATACCCTACGCAGTACCCGAAGCCCTCCCCGAACCCGTACCCTAAGCCGTACCCTAAGTCTAACCCTAAGCCTAACCCTAACCCTAGGCTACCTTTGACTGCTTCTGCCTCCAATAGATTTGCTAAGCACTACTGTTTTAAGGAACAGCTTAAAAAGAGAATCCTAATGTGATTTCTTTATAATGTGTGTGTTCCTTATATTATCTTAGTGTCTAAACTCTTCTCCATGGCAGGACCCCCAAATAATATTCCTTTACGTGCTAAGGGGTATCTAGAGAGTGGGATAGGTTTAATCAGTACCCTAACCCTAACGCGTACCCTAACCCTAACCCCTACCCTAACCCTAACACGTACCCTAATCCTAACCCGTACCTTAAACCGAGCCCTAACCCTAACACTAACCCTAACCCTAACCCTAACCCATACCCTACGCCATACCCGAAGCCCTCCCCGAACCCGTAACCTAAGACGTACCCTAAGCTTAACCCTAAGCCTAACCCTAACCCTAGGCTACCCTTGACAGCTTCTGCCTCCAATACATTTCCTAAGCACTAGTGTTTTAAGGAACAGGTTAAAAAGAGAATCCTAATGTGATTTCCTTATAATGGGTGTGTTCCTTATCTTATCCTAGTGTCTAAACTTTTCTCCATGGCTGGACCCCAAATAATATTCCTTTACGTGCTAGGGGGTATCTAGAGAGTGGGATAGGTTTAATCACTACACTAACCCTAACACGTACACTAACCCTAACCACTACCCTAACCCTATCACGTACACTAATCCTAACCCAGAACCTAAACCGAGCCCTAACCCTAACACTAACCCTAATCCTAACCCTAACCCATACCTTACGCTGTACCCGAAGCCCTCCCTGAACCCGTACCCTAATCCTAACCCTAAGCCTAACCCTAACCCTAGGCTACCCTTGAGTGCTTCTGCCTCCAATAGATTTCCTAAGCACTAGTGTTTTAAGGAAGAGCTTAAAAAGAGAATCCTAATGTGATTTCTTTATAATGGGTGTGTTCCTTATCTTATCCTAGTGTCTAAACTCTTCTCCGTGGCTGGACCCCCAAATAATATTCCTTTACGTGCTAAGGGGAATCTAGAGAGTGGGATAGGTTTAATAACTACCCTAACCCTAACGCGTACCCTAACCCTAACCCCTACCCTAACCCTAACACGTACCCTAAACCTAACCCGTACCCTAAACCGAGCCCTAACCCTAACACTAACCCTAAACCTAATCCTAACCCATACCCTACGCCGTACCCGAAGCCCTCCCCGAACCCGTACCCTAAGCCGTACCCTAAGCCTAACCCTAAGCCTAACCCTAACCCTAGGCTACCATTGACTGATTCTGCCTCCAATAGATTTCCTAAGCACTAGTGTTTTAAGGAACAGCTTAAAAAGAGAATCCTAATGTGATTTCTTTATAATGGGTATGTTCCTTATCTTATCCTAGTGTATAAACATTTCTCCATGGTTGGAGCCCCAAATCATATTCCTTTACGTGCTAAGGGGTAAGTAGAGAGTGGGATAGGTTTAATCACTACACTAACCCTAACACGTACACTAACCCTAACCACTACCCTAACCCTAACACGTACCCTAATCCTAACCCAGACCCTAAACCGAGCCCTAACCCTAACACTAACCCTAACCCTAACCCTAACCCATACCTTACGCTGTACCCGAAGCCCTCCCCGAACCCGTACCCTAAGCCTAACCCTAAGCCTAACCCTAACCCTAGGCTACCCTTGACTGCTTCTGCCTCCAATAGATTTCCTAAGCACTAGTGTTTTAAGGAACAGCTTAAAAAGAGAATCCTAATGTGATTTCTGTATAATGGGTGTGTTCCTTATATTATCTTAGTGTCTAAACTCTTCTCCATGGCTGGACCCCCAAATAATATTCCTTTACGTGCTAAGGGGTATCTAGAGAGTGGGATAGGTTTAATAACTACCCTAACCCTTACGCGTACCCTAACCCTAACCCTAACACGTACACTAATCCTAACCCGTACCCTAAACCGAGCCCTAACCCTAACACTAACCTAACCCTAACCCTAACCCATACCCTACGCCGTACCCGAAGCCCTCCCCGAACTCGTACCCTAAGCCGTACCCTAAGCCTAACCCTAAGCCTAACCCTAACCCTAGGCTACCCTTGACTGCTTCTGCCTCCAATAGATTTCCTAAGCACTAGTGTTTTAAGGAACAGCTTAAAAAGAGAATCCTAATGAGATTTCTTAATAATGGGTGTGTTCCTTATCTTATATTAGTGTCTAAACGCTTCTCCAAGGCTGGACCCCCAAATAATATTCCTTTACGTGCTAAGGGGTATCTAGAGAGTGGGATAGGTTTTATAACAACCCTAACCCTATCGCGTACCCTAAACCTAACCCCTACCCTAACCCTAAAACGTACCCTAATCCTAACCCGTACCCTAAACCGAGCCCTAACCCTAACACTAACCCTAAACCTAACCCTAACCCATACCCTACGCAGTACCCGAAGCCCTCCCCGAACCCGTACCCTAAGCCGTACCCTAAGCCTAACCCTAAGCCTAACCCTAACCCTAGGCTACCTTTGACTGCTTCTGCCTCCAATAGATTTGCTAAGCACTACTGTTTTAAGGAACAGCTTAAAAAGAGAATCCTAATGTGATTTCTTTATAATGTGTGTGTTCCTTATATTATCTTAGTGTCTAAACTTTTCTCCATGGCTGGACCCCAAATAATATTCCTTTACGTGCTAGGGGGTATCTAGAGAGTGGGATAGGTTTAATCACTACACTAACCCTAACACGTACACTAACCCTAACCACTACCCTAACCCTATCACGTACCCTAATCCTAACCCAGACCCTAAACCGAGCCCTAACCCTAACACTAACCCTAATCCTAACCCTAACCCATACCTTACGCTGTACCCGAAGCCCTCCCTGAACCCGTACCCTAATCCTAACCCTAAGCCTTACCCTAACCCTAGGCTACCCTTGACTGCTTCTGCCTCCAATAGATTTCCTAAGCACTAGTGTTTTAAGGAAGAGCTTAAAAAGAGAATCCTAATGTGATTTCTTTATAATGGGTGTGTTCCTTATCTTATCCTAGTGTCTAAACTCTTCTCCGTGGCTGGACCCCCAAATAATATTCCTTTACGTGCTAAGGGGTATCTAGAGAGTGGGATAGGTTTAATAACTACCCTAACCCTTACGCGTACCCTAACCCTAACCCTAACACGTACACTAATCCTAACCCGTACCCTAAACCGAGCCCTAACCCTAACACTAACCTAACCCTAACCCTAACCCATACCCTACGCCGTACCCGAAGCCCTCCCCGAACCCGTACCCTAAGCCGTACCCTAAGCCTAACCCTAAGCCTAACCCTAACCCTAGCCTACCCTTGACTGCTTCTGCCTCCAGCAGATTTCCTAAGCACTAGTGTTTTAACGAACAGCTTAAAAAGAGAATCCTAATGTGATTTCTTTATAATGGGTGTGTTCCTTATCTAATCCTAGTGTC
Source organism: Balaenoptera physalus (assembly GCF_965194825.1). Taxonomy (NCBI): domain Eukaryota; kingdom Metazoa; phylum Chordata; class Mammalia; order Artiodactyla; family Balaenopteridae; genus Balaenoptera; species Balaenoptera physalus. The sequence continues at coordinate 260,136 of NW_028125661.1, read as the reverse complement.
TAAACTCTTCTCCATGGCTGGACCCCCAAATAATATTCCTTAAGGTGCTAAGGGGTATCTAGAGAGTGGGATAGGTTTAATCACTACCCTAAACCTAACGCGTACCATAACCCTAACCCCTACCCTAACCCTAACACGTACCCTAATCCTAACCCGTACCCTAAACCGAGCCCTAACCCTAACACTAACCCTAACCCTAACCCTAACCCATACCCTACGCCGTACCCGAAGCCCTCCCCGAACACGTAACCTAAGCCGTACCCTAAGCCTAACCCTAAGCCTAAACCTGACCCTAGGCTACCCTTGACTGCTTCTGCCTCCAACAGATTTCCTAAGCACTAGTGTTTTAAGGAACAGCTTAAAAAGAGAATCCTAATGTGGTTTCTTTATAATGGGTGTGTTCCTTATCTAATCCTAGTGTCTAAACTCTTCTCCATGGCTGGACCCCCAAATAATATTCCTTTACGTGCTAAGGGGTATCTAGAGAGTGGGATAGGTTTAATAACTACCCTTACCCTAACGCGTACACTAACCCTAACCCCTACCCTAACCCTAACACGTACCCTAATCCTAACCCGTACCCTAAACCGAGCCCTAACCCTAACACTAACCCTAACCCTAACCCTAACCCATACCCTACGCCGTACCCGAAGCCCTCCCCGAACCCGTACCCTAAGCCGTACCCTAAGCCTAACCCTAAGCCTAACCCTAACCCTAGGCTACCCTTGACTGCTTCTGCCTGCAATGAATTTCCTAAGCACTAGTGTTTTAAAGAACAGCTTAAAAAGAGAATCCTAATGTGATTTCTTTATAATGGGTGTGTTCCTTATCTAATCCTAGTGACTAAACTCTTCTCCATGGCTGGACCCCCAAATAATATTCCTTTACGTGCTAAGGGGTATCTAGAGAGTGGGATAGGTTTAATAACTACCCTAACCATAACGCGTACCCTAACCCTAACCCCTACCCTAACCCTAACACGTACCCTAATCCTAACCCGTACCCCAAACCGAGCCCTAACCCTAACACTAACCCTAACCCTAACCCTAACCCATACCCTACGCCGTACCCGAAGCCCTCCCCGAACCCATACCCTAAGCCGTACCCTAAGCCTAACCCTAAGCCTAACCCTAACCCTAGGCTACCCTTGACTGCTTCTGCCTCCAATAGATTTCCTAAGCACTAGTGTTTTAAGGAACAGCTTAAAAAGAGAATCCTAATGTGATTTCTTTATAATGGGTGTGTTCCTTATCTTATCCTAGTGTCTAAACTCTTCTCCATGGCTGGAACCCCAAATAATATTCCTTTACGTGCTAAGGGGTAACTAGAGAGTGGGATAGGTTTAATAACTACCCTAACCCTAACGCGTACCCTAACGCTAACCCCTACCCTAACCCTAACACGTACCCTAATCCTAATCCGTACCCTAAACCGAGCCCTAACCCTAACACTAACCCTAACCCTAACCCTAACCGATACCCTACGCCGTACCCGAAGACCTCCCCGAACCCGTACCCTAAGCCGTACCCTAAGCCTAACCCTAAGCCTAACCCTAACCCTAGGCTACCCTTGACTGCTTCTGCCTCCAATAGATTTCCTAAGCACTAGTGTTTTAAGGAACAGCTTAAAAAGAGAATCCTAATGTGATTTCTTTATAATGGGTGTGTTCTTTATCTAATCCTAGTGTCTAAACTCTTCTCCATGGCTGGACCCCCAAATAATATTCCTTTATATACTAAGGGGTATCTAGAGAGTGGGATAGGTTTAATCACTACCCTAACCCTAACGCGTACCATAACCCTAACCTCTACCCTAACCCTAACACGTACCCTAATCCTAACCCGTACCCTAAACCGAGCCCTAACCCTAACACTAACCCTAACCCTAACCCTAACCCATACGCTACGCCGTACCCGAAGCCCTCCCCGAACCCGTATCCTAAGCCGTACCCTAAGCCTACCGCTAAGCCTAACCCTAACCCTAGGCTACCCTTGACTGCTTCTGCCTCCAATAGATTTCCTAAGCACTAGTGTTTTAAGGAACAGCTTAAAAAGAGTATCCTAATGTGATTTCTTTATAATGGGTGTGTTCCTTATATTATCTTAGTGTCTAAACTCTTCTCCATGGCTGGACCCCCAAATAATATTCCTTTACGTGCTAAGGGGTATCTAGAGAGTGGGATAGGTTTAATAACTACCCTAACCCTAACGCGTACCCTAACCCTAACCCCTACCCTAACCCTAACACGTACCCTAATCCTAACCCGTAACCTAAACCGAGCCCTAACCCTAACACTAACCCTAACCCTAACCCTAACCCATACCCTACGCCCTACCCGAAGCCCTCCCCGAACCCGTACCCTAAGCCGTACCCTAAGCCTAACCCTAAGCCTAACCCTAACCCTAGGCTACCCTTGACTGCTTCTGCCTCAAATAAATTTCCTAAGCACTAGTGTTTTAAGGAACAGCTTAAAAAGAGAATCCTAATGTGATTTCTTTATAATGGGTGTGTTCCTTATCTTATCCTAGTGTCTAAACTCTTCTCCATGGCTGGACCCCCAAATAATATTCCTTTACGTGCTAAGGGGTAACTAGAGAGTGGGATAGGTTTAATAACTACCCTAACCCTAACGCGTACCGTAACGCTAACCCCTACCCTAACCCTAACACGTACCCTAATCCTATCCCGTACCCTAAACCGAGCCCTAACCCTAACACTAACCCTAACCCTAACCCTAACCCATACCCTACGCCGTACCCGAAGCCCTCCCCGAACACGTAACCTAAGCCGTACCCTAAGCCTAACCCTAAGCCTAACCCTGACCCTAGGCTACCCTTGACTGCTTCTGCCTCCAACAGATTTCCTAAGCACTAGTGTTTTAAGGAACAGCTTAAAAAGAGAATCCTAATGTGATTTATTTATAATGGGTGTGTTCCTTATCTAATCCTAGTGTCTAAACTCTTCTCCATGGCTGGACCCCCAAATAATATTCCTTTACGTGCTAAGGGGTATCTAGAGAGTGGGATAGGTTTAATAACTACCCTTACCCTAACGCGTACACTAACCCTAACCCCTACCCTAACCCTAACACGTACCCTAATCCTAACCCGTACCCTAAACCGAGCCCTAACCCTAACACTAACCCTAACCCTAAACCTAACCCATACCCTACGCCGTACCCGAAGCCCTCCCCGAACCCGTACACTAAGCCGTACCCTAAGCCTAACCCTAAGCCTAACCCTAACCCTAGGCTACACTTGACTGCTTCTGCCTCCAATAGATTTCCTAAGCACTAGTGTTTTAAGGAACAGCTTAAAAAGAGAATCCTAATGTGATTTCTTTATAATGGGTGTGTTCCTTATCTTATCCTAGTGTCTAAACTCTTCTCCATGGCTGGACCCCCAAATAATATTCCTTTACGTGATAAGGGGTATCTAGAGAGTGGGATAGGTTTAATAACTACCCTAACCCTAACGCGTACCCTAACCCTAACCCCTACCCTAACCCTAACACGTACCCTAATCCTAAACCGTACCCTAAACCGAGCCCTAACCCTAACACTAACCCTAACCCTAACCCTAACCCATACCCTACGCCGTACCCGAAGCCCTCCCCGAACACGTAACCTAAGCCGTACACTAAGCCTAACCCTAAGCCTAACCCTGACCCTAGGCTACCCTTGACTGCTTCTGCCTCCAACAGATTTCCTAAGCACTAGTGTTTTAAGGAACAGCTTAAAAAGAGAATCCTAATGTGATTTCTTTATAATGGGTGTGTTCCTTATCTAATCCTAGTGTCTAAACTCTTCTCCATGGCTGGACCCCCAAATAATATTCCTTTACGTGCTAAGGGGTATCTAGAGAGTGGGATAGGTTTAATAACTACCCTTACCCTAACGCGTACACTAACCCTAACCCCTACCCTAACCCTAACACGTACCCTAATCCTAACCCATACCCTAAACCGAGCCCTAACCCTAACACTAACCCTAACACTAACCCTAACCCATACCCTACGCCGTACCCGAAGCACTCCCCGAACCCGTACCCTAAGCCGTACCCTAAGCCTAACCCTAAGCCTAACCCTAACCCTAGGCTACCCTTGAATGCTTCTGCCTCCAATAGATTTCCTAAGCACTAGTGCTTTAAGGAACAGCTTAAAAAGAGTATCCTAATGTGATTTCTTTATAATGGGTGTGTTCCTTATCTTATCCTAGTGTCTAAACTCTTCTCCATGGCTGGACCCCCAAATAATATTCCTTTACGTGCTAAGGGGTAACTAGAGAGTGGGATAGGTTTAATAACTAACCTAACACTAACGCGTACCCTAACGCTAACCCCTACCCTAACCCTAACACGTACCCTAATCCTAACCCGTACCCTAAACCGAGCCCTAACCCTAACACTAAGCCTAACCCTAACCCTAACCCATACCTACGCCGTACCCGAAGCCCTCCCCGAACACGTACCCTAAGCCGTACCCTAATCCTAACCCTAAGCCTAACCCTAACCCTAGGCTACCCTTGACTGCTTCTGCCTCCAATAGATTTCCTAAGCACTAGTGTTTTAAGGAACAGCTTAAAAAGAGAATCCTAATGTGATTTCTTTATAATGGGTGTGTTCCTTATCTTATCCTAGTGTCTAAACTCTTCTCCATGGCTGGACCCCCAAATAATATTCCTTTACGTGCTAAGGGGTAACTAGAGAGTGGGATAGGTCTAATAACTACCCTAACCCTAACGCATACCCTAACGCTAATCCCTACCCTAACCCTAACACGTACCCTAATCCTAACCCGTACCCTAAACCGAGCCCTAACCCTAACACTAACCCTAACCCTAACCCTAACCCATACCCTACGCCGTACCCGAAGCCCTCCCTGAACCCGTACCCTAAGCCGTACCCTAAGCCTAACCCTAAGCCTAACCCTAACCCTAGGCTACCCTTGACTGCTTCTGCCTCCAATAGATTTCCTAAGCACTAGTGTTTTAAGGAACAGCTTAAAAAGAGAATCCTAATGTGATTTCTTTATAATGGGTGTGTTCCTTATCTAATCCTAGTGTCTAAACTCTTCTCCATGGCTGGACCCCCAAATAATATTCCTTTATATACTAAGGGGTATCTAGAGAGTGGGATAGGTTTAATCACTACCCTAACCTTAACGCGTACCATAACCCTAACCCCTACCCTAACCCTAACACGTACCCTAAACCTAACCCGTACCCTAAACCGAGCCCTAACCCTAACACTAACCCTAACCCTAACCCTAACCCATACGCTACGCCGTACCCGAAGCCCTCCCCGAACCCGTATCCTAAGCCGTACCCTAAGCCTACCGCTAAGCCTAACCCTAACCCTAGGGTACCCTTGACTGCTTCTGCCTCCAATAGATTTCCTAAGCACTAGTGTTTTAAAGAACAGCTTAAAAAGAGAATCCTAATGTGATTTCTTTATAATGGGTGTGTTCCTTATATTATCTTAGTGTCTAAACTCTTCTCCATGGCTGGACCCCCAAATAATATTCCTTTACGTGCTAAGGGGTATCTAGAGATTGGGATAGGTTTAATAACTACCCTAACCCTAACGCGTACCCTAACCCTAACCCCTACCCTAACCCTAACACGTACCCTAATCCTAACCCGTACCCTAAACCCAGCCCTAACCCTAACACTAACCCTAACCCTAACGCTAACCCATACCCTACGCCCTACCCGAAGCCCTCCCCGAACCCGTACCCTAAGCCGTACCCTAAGCCTAACCCTAAGCCTAAGCCTAACCCTAACCCTAGGCTACCCTTGACTGCTTCTGCCTCCAATAAATTTCCTAAGCACTAGTGTTTTAAGGAACAGCTTAAAAAGAGAATCCTAATGTGATTTCTTTATAATGGGTGTGTTCCTTATCTTATCCTAGTGTCTAAACTCTTCTCCATGGCTGGACCCCCAAATAATATACCTTTACGTGCTAAGGGGTATCTAGAGAGTGGGATAGGTTTAATAACTACCCTAACCCTAACGCGTACCCTAACCCTAACCCCTACCCTAACCCTAACACGTACCCTAATCCTAACCCGTACCCTAAACCGAGCCCTAACCCTAACACTAACCCTAACCCTAACCCTAACCCATACCCTACGCCCTACCCGAAGCCCTCCCCGAACCCGTACCCTAAGCCGTACCCTAAGCCTAACCCTAAGCCTAACCTTAACCCTAGGCTACCCTTGACTGCTTCTGCCTCCAATAAATTTCCTAAGCACTAGTGTTTTAAGGAACAGCTTAAAAAGAGAATCCTAATGTGATTTCTTTATAATGGGTGTGTTCCTTATCTTATCCTAGTGTCTAAACTCTTCTCCATGGCTGGACCCCCAAATAATATTCCTTTACGTGCTAAGGGGTAACTAGAGAGTGGGATAGGTTTAATAACTACCCTAACCCTAACGCGTGCCCTAACGCTAACCCCTACCCTAACCCTAACACGTACCCTAATCCTAACCCGTACCCTAAACCGAGCCCTAACCCTAACACTAACCCTAACCCTAACCCTAACCCATACCCTACGCCGTACCCGAAGCCCTCCCCGAACACGTAACCTAAGCCGTACCCTAAGCCTAACCCTAAGCCTAACCCTGACCCTAGGCTACCCTTGACTGCTTCTGCCTCCAACAGATTTCCTAAGCACTAGTGTTTTAAGGAACAGCTTAAAAAGAGAATCCTAATGTGATTTCTTTATAATGGGTGTGTTCCTTATCTAATCGTAGTGTCTAAACTCTTCTCCATGGCTGGACCCCAAAATAATATTCCTTTACGTGCTAAGGGGTATCTAGAGAGTGGGATAGGTTTAATAACTACCCTTACCCTAACGCGTACACTAACCCTAACCCCTACCCTAACCCTAACACGTACCCTAATCCTAACCCATACCCTAAACCGAGCCCTAACCCTAACACTAACCCTAACCCTAACCCTAACCCATACACTACGCCGTACCCGAAGCCCTCCCCGAACCCGTACCCTAAGCCTTACCCTAAGCCTAACCCTAAGCCTAACCCTAACCCTAGGCTACCCTTGAATGCTTCTGCCTCCAATAGATTTCCTAAGCACTAGTGTTTTAAGGAACAGCTTAAAAAGAGAATCCTAATGTGATTTCTTTATAATGGGTGTGTTCCTTATCTTATCCTAGTGTCTAAACTCTTCTCCATGGCTGGACCCCCAAATAATATTCCTTTACGTGCTAAGGGGTAACTAGAGAGTGGGATAGGTTTAATAACTACCCTAACACTAACGCGTACCCTAACGCTAACCCCTACCCTAACCCTAACACGTACCCTAATCTTAACCCGTACCCTAAACCGAGCCCTAACCCTAACACTAAGCCTAACCCTAACCCTAACCCATACCCTACGCCGTACCCGAAGCCCTCCCCGAACCCGTACCCTAAGCCGTACCCTAATCCTAACCCTAAGCCTAACCCTAACCCTAGGCTACCCTTGACTGCTTCTGCCTCCAATAGATTTCCTAAGCACTAGTGTTTTAAGGAACAGCTTAAAAAGAGAATCCTAATGTGATTTCTTTATAAAGGGTGTGTTCCTTATCTAATCCTAGTGTCTAAACTCTTCTCCATGGCTGTACCCCCAAATAATATTACTTTATGTGCTAAGGGGTATCGAGAGAGTGGGATAGGTTTAATCACTACCCTAACCGTAACACGTACCCTAACCCTAACCCCTACCCTAACCCTAACACGTACCCTAATCCTAACCCGTACCCTAAACCGAGCCCTAACCCTAACACTAACCCTGACCCTAACCCTAACCCATAACCTACGCCGTACCCGAAGCACTCCCCGAACCCGTACCCTAAGCCGTACCCTAAGCCTAACCCTAAGCCTAACCCTAACCCTAGGCTACCCTTGACTGCTTCTGCCTCCAATAGATTTCCTAAGCACTAGTGTTTTAAGGAACAGCTTAAAAAGAGAATCCTAATGTGATTTCTTTATAATGTGTGTGTTCCTTATATTATCTTAGTGTCTAAACTCTTCTCCATGGCTGGACCCCCAAATAATATTCCTTTACGTGCTAAGGGTTAACTAGAGAGTGGGATAGGTTTAATAACTACCCTAACACTAACGCGTACCCTAACGCTAACCCCTACCCTAACCTTAACACGTACCCTAATCCTAACCCGTACCCTAAACCGAGCCCTAACCCTAACACTAAGCCTAACCCTAACCCTAACCCATACCCTACGCCGTACCCGAAGCCCTCCCCGAACACGTACCCTAAGCCGTACCCTAATCCTAACCCTAAGCCTAACCCTAACCCTAGGCTACCCTTGACTGCTTCTGCCTCCAATAGATTTCCTAAGCACTAGTGTTTTAAGGAACAGCTTAACAAGAGAATCCTAATGTGATTTCTTTATAATGGGTGTGTTCCTTATCTAATCCTAGTGTCTAAACTCTTCTCCATGGCTGTACCCCCAAATAATATTACTTTATGTGCTAAGGGGTATCGAGAGAGTGGGATAGGTTTAATCACTACCCTAACCTTAACGCGTACCCTAACCCTAACCCCTACCCTAACCCTAACACGTACCCTAATCCTAACCCTTACCCTAAACCGAGCCCTAACCCTAACACTAACCCTGACCCTAACCCTAACCCATACCCTACGCCGTACCCGAAGCCCTCCCCGAACCCGTACCCTAAGCCGTACCCTAAGCCTAACCCTAAGCCTAACCCTAACCCTAGGCTACCCTTGACTGCTTCTGCCTCCAATAGATTTCCTAAGCACTAGTGTTTTAAGGAACAGCTTAAAAAGAGAATCCTAATGTGATTTCTTTATAATGTGTGTGTTCCTTATATTATCTTAGTGTCTAAACTCTTCTCCATGGCTGGACCCCCAAATAATATTCCTTTACGTGCTAAGGGGTATCTAGAGAGTGGGATAGGTTTAATCACTACCCTAACCCTAACACGTACCCTAATCCTAACCCGTACCCTAAACCGAGCCCTAACCCTAACACTAACCCTAACCCTAACCCATACCCTACGCCGTACCCGAAACCCTCCCCGAACCCGTACCCTAAGCCGTACCCTAAGCCTAACCCTAAGCCTAACCCTAACCCTAGGCTACCCTTGACTGCTTCTGCCTCCAATGAATTTCCTAAGCACTAGTGTTTTAAGGAACAGCTTAAAAAGAGAATCCTAATGTGATTTCTCTATAATGGGTGTGTTCTTTATCTTATCCTAGTGTCTAAACTCTTCTCCATGGCTGGACCCCAAAATAATATTCCTTTACGTGCTAAGGGGTATCTAGAGAGTGGGATAGGTTTAATAACTACCCTAACCCTAACGCGTACCCTAACCCTAACCCCTACCCTAACCCTAACACGTACCCTAATCCTAACCCGTACCCTAAACCGAGCCCTAACCCTAACACTAACCCTAACCCTAACCCTAACCCATACCCTACGCCCTACCCGAAGCCCTCCCCGAACCCATACCCTAAGCCGTACCCTAAGCCTAACCCTAAGCCTAACCCTAACCCTAGGCTACCCTTGACTGCTTCTGCCTCCAATAGATTTCCTAAGCACTAGTGTTTTAAGGAACAGCTTAAAAAGAGAATCCTAATGTGATTTCTTTATAATGGGTGTGTTCCTTATCTTATCCTAGTGTCTAAACTCTTCTCCATGGCTGGACCCCCAAATAATATTCCTTTACGTGCTAAGGGGTAACTAGAGAGTGGGATAGGTTTAATAACTACCCTAACCCTAACGCGTACCCTAACGCTAACCCCTACCCTAACCCTAACACGTACCCTAATCCTAACCCGTACCCTAAACCGAGCCTTAACCCTAACACTAACCCTAACCCTAACCCTAACCCATACCCTACGCCGTACCCGAAGCCCTCCCCGAACCCGTACCCTAAGCCGTACCCTAAGCCTAACCCTAAGCCTAACCCTAACCCTAGGCTACCCTTGACTGCTTCTGCCTCCAATAGATTTCCTAAGCACTAGTGTTTTAAGGAACAGCTTAAAAAGAGAATCCTAATGTGATTTCTTTATAATGGGTGTGTTCCTTATCTAATCCTAGTGTCTAAACTCTTCTCCATGGCTGGACCCCCAAATAATATTCCTTTATATACTAAGGGGTATCTAGAGAGTGGGATAGGTTTAATCACTACCCTAACCCTAACGCGTACCATAACCCTAACCCCTACCCTAACCCTAACACGTACCCTAATCCTAACCCGTACCCTAAACCGAGCCCTAACCCTAACACTAACCCTAACCCTAACCCTAACCCATACGCTACGCCGTACCCGAAGCCCTCCCCGAACCCGTATCCTAAGCCGTACCCTAAGCCTACCGCTAAGCCTAACCCTAACCCTAGGCTACCCTTGACTGCTTCTGCCTCCAATAGATTTCCTAAGCACTAGTGTTTTAAGGAACAGCTTAAAAAGAGTATCCTAATGTGATTTCTTTATAATGGGTGTGTTCCTTATATTATCTTAGTGTCTAAACTCTTCTCCATGGCTGGACCCCCAAATAATATTCCTTTACGTGCTAAGGGGTATCTAGAGAGTGGGATAGGTTTAATAACTACCCTAACCCTAACGCGTACCCTAACCCTAACCCCTACCCTAACCCTAACACGTACCCTAATCCTAACCCGTAACCTAAACCGAGCCCTAACCCTAACACTAACCCTAACCCTAACCCTAACCCATACCCTACGCCCTACCCGAAGCCCTCCCCGAACCCGTACCCTAAGCCGTACCCTAAGCCTAACCCTAAGCCTAACCCTAACCCTAGGCTACCCTTGACTGCTTCTGCCTCAAATAAATTTCCTAAGCACTAGTGTTTTAAGGAACAGCTTAAAAAGAGAATCCTAATGTGATTTCTTTATAATGGGTGTGTTCCTTATCTTATCCTAGTGTCTAAACTCTTCTCCATGGCTGGACCCCCAAATAATATTCCTTTACGTGCTAAGGGGTAACTAGAGAGTGGGATAGGTTTAATAACTACCCTAACCCTAACGCGTACCGTAACGCTAACCCCTACCCTAACCCTAACACGTACCCTAATCCTATCCCGTACCCTAAACCGAGCCCTAACCCTAACACTAACCCTAACCCTAACCCTAACCCATACCCTACGCCGTACCCAAAGCCCTCCCCGAACACGTACCCTAAGCCGTACCCTAAGCCTAACCCTAAGCCTAAGCCTAACCCTAACCCTAGGCTACCCTTGACTGCTTCTGCCTCCAATAAATTTCCTAAGCACTAGTGTTTTAAGGAACAGCTTAAAAAGAGAATCCTAATGTGATTTCTTTATAATGGGTGTGTTCCTTATCTTATCCTAGTGTCTAAACTCTTCTCCATGGCTGGACCCCCAAATAATATACCTTTACGTGCTAAGGGGTATCTAGAGAGTGGGATAGGTTTAATAACTACCCTAACCCTAACGCGTACCCTAACCCTAACCCCTACCCTAACCCTAACACGTACCCTAATCCTAACCCGTACCCTAAACCGAGCCCTAACCCTAACACTAACCCTAACCCTAACCCTAACCCATACCCTACGCCCTACCCGAAGCCCTCCCCGAACCCGTACCCTAAGCCGTACCCTAAGCCTAACCCTAAGCCTAACCTTAACCCTAGGCTACCCTTGACTGCTTCTGCCTCCAATAAATTTCCTAAGCACTAGTGTTTTAAGGAACAGCTTAAAAAGAGAATCCTAATGTGATTTCTTTATAATGGGTGTGTTCCTTATCTTATCCTAGTGTCTAAACTCTTCTCCATGGCTGGACCCCCAAATAATATTCCTTTACGTGCTAAGGGGTAACTAGAGAGTGGGATAGGTTTAATAACTAACCTAACCCTAACGCGTGCCCTAACGCTAACCCCTACCCTAACCCTAACACGTACCCTAATCCTAACCCGTACTCTAAACTGAGCCCTAACCCTAACACTAACCCTAACCCTAACCCTAACCCATACCCTACGCCGTACCCGAAGCCCTCCCCGAACACGTAACCTAAGCCGTACCCTAAGCCTAACCCTAAGCCTAACCCTGACCCTAGGCTACCCTTGACTGCTTCTGCCTCCAACAGATTTCCTAAGCACTAGTGTTTTAAGGAACAGCTTAAAAAGAGAATCCTAATGTGATTTCTTTATAATGGGTGTGTTCCTTATCTAATCGTAGTGTCTAAACTCTTCTCCATGGCTGGACCCCAAAATAATATTCCTTTACGTGCTAAGGGGTATCTAGAGAGTGGGATAGGTTTAATAACTACCCTTACCCTAACGCGTACACTAACCCTAACCCCTACCCTAACCCTAACACGTACCCTAATCCTAAACCGTACCCTAAACCGAGCCCTAACCCTAACACTAACCCTAACCCTAACCCTAACCCATACACTACGCCGTACCCGAAGCCCTCCCCGATCCCGTACCCTAAGCCTTACCCTAAGCCTAACCCTAAGCCTAACCCTAACCCTAGGCTACCCTTGAATGCTTCTGCCTCCAATAGATTTCCTAAGCACTAGTGTTTTAAGGAACAGCTTAAAAAGAGAATCCTAATGTGATTTCTTTATAATGGGTGTGTTCCTTAACTTATCCTAGTGTCTAAACTCTTCTCCATGGCTGGACCCCCAAATAATATTCCTTTACGTGCTAAGGGGTAACTAGAGAGTGGGATAGGTTTAATAACTACCCTAACACTAACGCGTACCCTAACGCTAACCCCTACCCTAACCCTAACACGTACCCTAATCCTAAACCGTACCCTAAACCGAGCCCTAACCCTAACACTAAGCCTAACCCTAACCCTAACCCATACCCTACGCCGTACCCGAAGCCCTCCCCGAACCCGTACCCTAAGCCGTACCCTAATCCTAACCCTAAGCCTAACCCTAACCCTAGGCTACCCTTGACTGCTTCTGCCTCCAATAGATTTCCTAAGCACTAGTGTTTTAAGGAACAGCTTAAAAAGAGTATCCTAATGTGATTTCTTTATAAAGGGTGTGTTCCTTATCTAATCCTAGTGTCTAAACTCTTCTCCATGGCTGTACCCCCAAATAATATTACTTTATGTGCTAAGGGGTATCGAGAGAGTGGGATAGGTTTAATCACTACCCTAACCGTAACACGTACCCTAACCCTAACCCCTACCCTAACCCTAACACGTACCCTAATCCTAACCCGTACCCTAAACCGAGCCCTAACCCTAACACTAACCCTGACCCTAACCCTAACCCATAACCTACGCCGTACCCGAAGCCCTCCCCGAACCCGTACCCTAAGCCGTACCCTAAGCCTAACCCTAAGCCTAACCCTAACCCTAGGCTACCCTTGACTGCTTCTGCCTCCAATAGATTTCCTAAGCACTAGTGTTTTAAGGAACAGCTTAAAAAGAGAATCCTAATGTGATTTCTTTATAATGTGTGTGTTCCTTATATTATCTTAGTGTCTAAACTCTTCTCCATGGCTGGACCCCCAAATAATATTCCTTTACGTGCTAAGGGTTAACTAGAGAGTGGGATAGGTTTAATAACTACCCTAACACTAACGCGTACCCTAACGCTAACCCCTACCCTAACCTTAACACGTACCCTAATCCTAACCCGTACCCTAAACCGAGCCCTAACCCTAACACTAAGCCTAACCCTAACCCTAACCCATACCCTACGCCGTACCCGAAGCCCTCCCCGAACACGTACCCTAAGCCGTACCCTAATCCTAACCCTAAGCCTAACCCTAACCCTAGGCTACCCTTGACTGCTTCTGCCTCCAATAGATTTCCTAAGCACTAGTGTTTTAAGGAACAGCTTAACAAGAGAATCCTAATGTGATTTCTTTATAATGGGTGTGTTCCTTATCTAATCCTAGTGTCTAAACTCTTCTCCATGGCTGTACCCCCAAATAATATTACTTTATGTGCTAAGGGGTATCGAGAGAGTGGGATAGGTTTAATCACTACCCTAACCTTAACGCGTACCCTAACCCTAACCCCTACCCTAACCCTAACACGTACCCTAATCCTAACCCTTACCCTAAACCGAGCCCTAACCCTAACACTAACCCTGACCCTAACCCTAACCCATACCCTACGCCGTACCCGAAGCCCTCCCCGAACCCGTACCCTAAGCCGTACCCTAAGCCTAACCCTAAGCCTAACCCTAACCCTAGGCTACCCTTGACTGCTTCTGCCTCCAATAGATTTCTTAAGCACTAGTGTTTTAAGGAACAGCTTAAAAAGAGAATCCTAATGTGATTTCTTTATAATGTGTGTGTTCCTTATATTATCTTAGTGTCTAAACTCTTCTCCATGGCTGGACCCCCAAATAATATTCCTTTACGTGCTAAGGGGTATCTAGAGAGTGGGATAGGTTTAATCACTACCCTAACCCTAACACGTACCCTAATCCTAACCCGTACCCTAAACCGAGCCCTAACCCTAACACTAACCCTAACCCTAACCCTAACCCATACCCTACGCCGTACCCGAAACCCTCCCCGAACCCGTACCCTAAGCCGTACCCTAAGCCTAACCCTAAGCCTAACCCTAACCCTAGGCTACCCTTGACTGCTTCTGCCTCCAATGAATTTCCTAAGCACTAGTGTTTTAAGGAACAGCTTAAAAAGAGAATCCTAATGTGATTTCTCTATAATGGGTGTGTTCTTTATCTTATCCTAGTGTCTAAACTCTTCTCCATGGCTGGACCCCAAAATAATATTCCTTTACGTGCTAAGGGGTATCTAGAGAGTGGGATAGGTTTAATAACTACCCTAACCCTAACGCGTACCCTAACCCTAACCCCTACCCTAACCCTAACACGTACCCTAATCCTAACCCGTACCCTAAACCGAGCCCTAACCCTAACACTAACCCTAACCCTAACCCTAACCCATACCCTACGCCCTACCCGAAGCCCTCCCCGAACCCATACCCTAAGCCGTACCCTAAGCCTAACCCTAAGCCTAACCCTAACCCTAGGCTACCCTTGACTGCTTCTGCCTCCAATAGATTTCCTAAGCACTAGTGTTTTAAGGAACAGCTTAAAAAGAGAATCCTAATGTGATTTCTTTATAATGGGTGTGTTCCTTATCTTATCCTAGTGTCTAAACTCTTCTCCATGGCTGGACCCCCAAATAATATTCCTTTACGTGCTAAGGGGTAACTAGAGAGTGGGATAGGTTTAATAACTACCCTAACCCTAACGCGTACCCTAACGCTAACCCCTACCCTAACCCTAACACGTACCCTAATCCTAACCCGTACCCTAAACCGAGCCCTAACCCTAACACTAACCCTAACCCTAACCCTAACCCATACCCTACGCCGTACCCGAAGCCCTCCCCGAACACGTAACCTAAGCCGTACCCTAAGCCTACCCCTAAGCCTAACCCTAACCCTAGCCTACCCTTGACTGCTTCTGCCTCCAATAGATTTCCTAAGCACTAGTGTTTTAAGGAAGAGCTTAAAAAGAGAATCCTAATGTGATTTCTTTATAATGTGTGTGTTCCTTATATTATCTTAGTGTCTAAACTCTTCTCCATGGCTGGACCCCCAAATAATATTCCTTTACGTGCTAAGGGGTATCTAGAGAGTGGGATAGGTTTAATAACTACCCTAACCCTAACGCGTACCCTAACGCTAACCCCTACCATAACCCTAACACGTACCCTAATCCTAACCCGTACCCTAAACCGAGCCCTAACCCTAACACTAACCCTAACCCTAACCCTAACCCATACCCTACGCCGTACCCGAAGCCCTCCCCGAACCCGTACCCTAAGCCGTACCCTAAGCCTAACCCTAAGCCTAACCCTAACCCTAGGCTACCCTTGACTGCTTCTGCCTCCAATAGATTTCCTAAGCACTAGTGTTTTAAGGAACAGCTTAAAAAGAGAATCCTAATGTGATTTCTTTATAATGGGTGTGTTCCTTATCTAATCCTAGTGTCTAAACTCTTCTCCATGGCTGGACCCCCAAATAATATTCCTTTATATACTAAGGGGTATGTAGAGAGTGGGATAGGTTTAATCACTACCCTAACCCTAACGCGTACCATAACCCTAACCCCTACCCTAACCCTAACACGTACCCTAATCCTAACCCGTAACCTAAACCGAGCCCTAACCCTAACACTAACCCTAACCCTAACCCTAACCCATACGCTACGCCGTACCCGAAGCCCTCCCCGAACCCGTATCCTAAGCCGTACCCTAAGCCTACCCCTAAGCCTAACCCTAACCCTAGGCTACCCTTGACTGCTTCTGCCTCCAATAGATTTCCTAAGCACTAGTGTTTTAAGGAACAGCTTAAAAAGAGAATCCTAATGTGATTTCTTTATAATGTGTGTGTTCCTTATCTAATCTTAGTGTCTAAACTCTTCTCCATGGCTGGACCCCCAAATAATATTCCTTTACGTGCTAAGGGGTAACTAGAGAGTGGGATAGGTTTAATAACTACCCTAACCCTAACGCGTACCCTAACGCTAACCCCTACCCTAACCCTAACACGTACCCTAATCCTAACCCGTACCCTAAACCGAGCCCTAACCCTAACACTAACCCTAACCCTAACCCTAACCCATACCCTACGCCGTACCCGAAGCCCTCCCCGAACACGTAACCTAAGCCGTACCCTAAGCCTAACCCTAAGCCTAACCCTAACCCTAGGCTACCCTTGACTGCTTCTGCCTCCAATAGATTTCCTAAGCACTAGTGTTTTAAGGAACAGCTTAAAAAGAGAATCCTAATGTGATTTCTTTATAATGTGTGTGTTCCTTATCTTATCCTAGTGTCTAAACTCTTCTCCATGGCTGGACCCCCAAATAATATTCCTTTACGTGCTAAGGGGTAACTAGAGAGTGGGATAGGTTTAATAACTACCCTAACCCTAACGCGTACACTAACGCTAACCCCTACCCTAACCCTAACATGTACCCTAATCCTAACGCGTACCCTAAACCGAGCCCTAACCCTAACACTAACCCTAACCCTAACCCTACCCCATACGCTACGCCGTGCCCGAAGCCCTCCACGAACCCGTACCCTAAGCCGTACCCTAAGCCTAACCCTAAGCCTAACCCTAACCCTAGGCTACCCTTGACTGCTTCTGCCTCCAATAGATTTCCTAAGCACTAGTGTTTTAAGGAACAGCTTAAAAAGAGAATCCTACTGTGATTTCTTTATAATGGGTGGGTTCCTTATCTTATCCTAGTGTCTAAACTCTTCTCCATGGCTGGACCCCCAAATAATATTCCTTTACGTGCTAAGGGGTAACTAGAGAGTGGGATAGGTTTAATAACTACCCTAATGCTAACGCGTACCCTAACGCTAACCCCTACCCTAACCCTCACAAGTACCCTAATCCTATCCCGTACCCTAAACCGAGCCCTAACCCTAACACTAACCCTAAACCTAACCCTAACCCATACCCTACGCCGTACCCGAACCCCTCCCCGAACACGTACCCTAAGCCGTACCCTAAGCCTAACCGTAAGCCTAACCCTAACCCTAGGCTACCCTTGACTGCTTCTGCCTCCAATACATTTCCTAAGCACTAGTGTTTTAAGGAACAGCTTAAAAAGAGAATCCTAATGTGATTTCTTTATAATGGGTGTGTTCCTTATCTTATCCTAGTGTCTAAACTCTTCTCCATGGCTGGACCCCAAATAATATTCCTTTACGTGCTAAGGGGTAACTAGAGAGTGGGATAGGTTTAATAACTACCCTATCCGTAACACGTACCCTAACCCTAACCCCTACCCTAACCCTAACACGAACCCTAATCCTAACCCGTACCCTAAAACGAGCCCTAACACTAACCCTAACCCTAACCCTAACCCATACCCTACGCCGTACCCGAAGCCCACCCCGAACCCGTACCCTAAGCCGTACCCTAAGCCTAACCCTAAGCCTAACCCTAACCCTAGGCTACCCTTGACTGCTTCTGCCTCCAATAGATTTCCTAAGCACTAGTGTTTTAAGGAACAGCTTAAAAAGAGAATCCTAATGTGATTTCTTTATAATGTGTGTGTTCCTTATCTAATCTTAGTGTCTAAACTCTTCTCCATGGCTGGACCCCCAAATAATATTCCTTTACGTGCTAAGGGGTAACTAGAGAGTGGGATAGGTTTAATAACTACCCTAACCCTAACGCGTACCCTAACGCTAACCCCTACCCTAACCCTAACACGTACCCTAATCCTAACCCGTACCCTAAACCGAGCCCTAACCCTAACACTAACCCTAACCCTAACCCTAACCCATACCCTACGCCGTACCCGAAGCCCTCCCCGAACACGTAACCTAAGCCGTACCCTAAGCCTAACCCTAAGCCTAACCCTAACCCTAGGCTACCCTTGACTGCTTCTGCCTCCAATAGATTTCCTAAGCACTAGTGTTTTAAGGAACAGCTTAAAAAGAGAATCCTAATGTGATTTCTTTATAATGTGTGTGTTCCTTATCTTATCCTAGTGTCTAAACTCTTCTCCATGGCTGGACCCCCAAATAATATTCCTTTACGTGCTAAGGGGTAACTAGAGAGTGGGATAGGTTTAATAACTACCCTAACCCTAACGCGTACACTAACGCTAACCCCTACCCTAACCCTAACATGTACCCTAATCCTAACGCGTACCCTAAACCGAGCCCTAACCCTAACACTAACCCTAACCCTAACCCTACCCCATACGCTACGCCGTGCCCGAAGCCCTCCACGAACCCGTACCCTAAGCCGTACCCTAAGCCTAACCCTAAGCCTAACCCTAACCCTAGGCTACCCTTGACTGCTTCTGCCTCCAATAGATTTCCTAAGCACTAGTGTTTTAAGGAACAGCTTAAAAAGAGAATCCTAATGTGATTTCTTTATAATGGGTGGGTTCCTTATCTTATCCTAGTGTCTAAACTCTTCTCCATGGCTGGACCCCCAAATAATATTCCTTTACGTGCTAAGGGGTAACTAGAGAGTGGGATAGGTTTAATAACTACCCTAATGCTAACGCGTACCCTAACGCTAACCCCTACCCTAACCCTAACACGTACCCTAATCCTATCCCGTACCCTAAACCGAGCCCTAACCCTAACACTAACCCTAACCCTAACCCTAACCCATACCCTACGCCGTACCCGAACCCCTCCCCGAACACGTACCCTAAGCCGTACCCTAAGCCTAACCGTAAGCCTAACCCTAACCCTAGGCTACCCTTGACTGCTTCTGCCTCCAATAGATTTCCTAAGCACTAGTGTTTTAAGGAACAGCTTAAAAAGAGAATCCTAATGTGATTTCTTTATAATGGGTGTGTTCCTTATCTTATCCTAGTGTCTAAACTCTTCTCCATGGCTGGACCCCAAATAATATTCCTTTACGTGCTAAGGGGTAACTAGAGAGTGGGATAGGTTTAATAACTACCCTATCCGTAACACGTACCCTAACCCTAACCCCTACCCTAACCCTAACACGAACCCTAATCCTAACCCGTACCCTAAAACGAGCCCTAACCCTAACACTAACCCTAACCCTAACCCATACCCTACGCCGTACCCGAAGCCCTCCCCGAACACGTACCCTAAGCCGTACCCTAAGCCTAACCCTAAGCCTAACCCTAACCCTAGGCTACCCTTGACTGCTTCTGCCTCCAATAGATTTCCTAAGCACTAGTGTTTTAAGGAACAGCTTAAAAAGAGAATCCTAATGTGATTTCTTTATAATGGGTGTGTTCCTTATCTAATCCTAGTGTCTAAACTCTTCTCCATGGCTGGACCCCCAAATAATATTCCTTTATGTGCTAAGGGGCATCGAGAGAGTGGGATAGGTTTAATCACTACCCTAACCCTAACGCGTACCCTAACCCTAACCCCTACCCTAACCCTAACACGTACCCTAATCCTAACCCGTACCCTAAACCGAGCCCTAACCCTAACACTAACCCTAACCCTAACCCTAACCCATACCCTACACCGTACCCGAAGCCCACCCCGAACCCGTACCCTAAGCCGTACCCTAAGCCTAACCCTAAGCCTAACCCTAACCCTAGGCTACCCTTGACTGCTTCTGCCTCCAATAGATTTCCTAAGCACTAGTGTTTTAAGGAACAGCTTAAAAAGAGAATCCTAATGTGATTTCTTTATAATGTGTGTGTTCCTTATATTATCTTAGTGTCTAAACTCTTCTCCATGGCTGGACCACCAAATAATATTCCTTTACGTGCTAAGGGGTATCTAGAGAGTGGGATAGGTTTAATAACTACCCTAACCCTAACGCATACCCTAACCCTAACCCCTACCCTAACCCTAACACGTACCCTAATCCTAACCCGTACCCTAAACCGAGCCCTAACCCTAACACTAACCCTAACCCTAACCCTAACCCATACCCTACGCCGTACCCGAAGCCCTCCCCGAACACGTACCCTAAGCCGTACCCTAAGCCTAACCCTAAAACTAACCCTAACCCTAGGCTACCCTTGACTGCTTCTGCCTCCAATAGATTTCCTAAGCACTAGTGTTTTAAGGAACAGCTTAAAAAGAGAATCCTAATGTGATTTCTTTATAATGTGTGTGTTCCTTATCTTATCCTAGTGTCTAAACTCTTCTCCATGGCTGGACCCCCAAATAATATTCCTTTACGTGCTAAGGGGTAACTAGAGAGTGGGATAGGTTTAATAACTACCCTAATGCTAACGCGTACCCTAACGCTAACCCCTACCCTAACCCTAACACGTACCCTAATCCTAACCCGTACCCTAAACCGAGCCCTAACCCTAACACTAACCCTAACCCTAACCCTAACCCATACTCTACGCCGTACCCGAACCCCTCCCCGAACACGTACCCTAAGCCGTACCCTAAGCCTAACCGTAAGCCTAACCCTAACCCTAGGCTACCCTTGACTGCTTCTGCCTCCAATAGATTTCCTAAGCACTAGTGTTTTAAGGAACAGCTTAAAAAGAGAATCCTAATGTGATTTCTTTATAATGGGTGTGTTCCTTATCTTATCCTAGTGTCTAAACTCTTCGCCATGGCTGGACCCCAAATAATATTCCTTTTCGTGCTAAGGGGTAACTAGAGAGTGGGATAGGTTTAATAACTACCCTATCCGTAACACGTACCCTAACCCTAACCCCTACCCTAACCCTAACACGAACCCTAATCCTAACCCGTACCCTAAAACGAGCCCTAACCCTAACACTAACCCTAACCCTAACCCATACCCTACGCCGTACCCGAAGCCCTCCCCGAACACGTACCCTAAGCCGTACCCTAAGCCTAACCCTAAGCCTAACCCTAACCCTAGGCTACCCTTGACTGCTTCTGCCTCCAATAGATTTCCTAAGCACTAGTGTTTTAAGGAACAGCTTAAAAAGAGAATCCTAATGTGATTTCTTTATAATGGGTGTGTTCCTTATCTAATCCTAGTGTCTAAACTCTTCTCCATGGCTGGACCCCCAAATAATATTCCTTTATGTGCTAAGGGGCATCGAGAGAGTGGGATAGGTTTAATCACTACCCTAACCCTAACGCGTACCCTAACCCTAACCCCTACCCTAACCCTAACACGTACCCTAATCCTAACCCGTACCCTAAACCGAGCCCTAACCCTAACACTAACCCTAACCCTAACCCTAACCCATACCCTACACCGTACCCGAAGCCCACCCCGAACCCGTACCCTAAGCCGTACCCTAAGCCTAACCCTAAGCCTAACCCTAACCCTAGGCTACCCTTGACTGCTTCTGCCTCCAATAGATTTCCTAAGCACTAGTGTTTTAAGGAACAGCTTAAAAAGAGAATCCTAATGTGATTTCTTTATAATGTGTGTGTTCCTTATATTATCTTAGTGTCTAAACTCTTCTCCATGGCTGGACCACCAAATAATATTCCTTTACGTGCTAAGGGGTATCTAGAGAGTGGGATAGGTTTAATAACTACCCTAACCCTAACGCATACCCTAACCCTAACCCCTACCCTAACCCTAACACGTACCCTAATCCTAACCCGTACCCTAAACCGAGCCCTAACCCTAACACTAACCGTAACCCTAACCCTAACCCATACCCTACGCCGTACCCGAAGCCCTCCCCGAACCCGTACCCTAAGCCGTACTCTAAGCCTAACCCTAAGCCTAACCCTAACCCTAGGCTACCCTTGACTGCTTCTGCCTCCAATAGATTTCCTAAGCACTAGTGTTTTAAAGAACAGCTTAAAAAGAGAATCCTAATGTGATTTCTTTATAATGGGTGTGTTCCTTATCTAATCCTAGTGTCTAAACTCTTCTCCATGGCTGGACCCCCAAATAATATTCCTTTATGTGCTAAGGGGTATCTAGAGAGTGGGATAGGTTTAATCACTACCCTATCCCTAACGCGTACCCTAACCCTAACCCCTACCCTAACCCTAACACGTATCCTAATCCTAACCCGTACCCTAAACCGAGCCCTAACCATAACACTAACCCTAACCCTAACCCTAACCCATACCCTACGCCGTTCCCGAAGCCCTCCCCAAACCCGTACCCTAAGCCGTACCCTAAGCCTAACCCTAAGCCTAACCCTAACCCTAGGCTACCCTTGACTGCTTCTGCCTCCAATAGATTTCCTAAGCACTAGTGTTTTAAGGAACAGCTTAAAAAGAGAATCCTAATGTGATTTCTTTATAATGGGTGTGTTCCTTATATTATCTTAGTGTCTAAACTCTTCTCCATGGCTGGACCCCCAAATAATATTCTTTACGTGCTAAGGGGTATCTAGAGAGTGGGATAGGTTTAATAACTACCCTAACCCTAACGCGTACCCTAACCCTAACCCCTACCCTAACCCTAACACGTACCCTAATCCTAACCCGTACCCTAAACCGAGCCCTAACCCTAACACTAACCCTAACCCTAACCCTAACCCATACCCTACGCCGTACCCGAAGCCCTCCCCGAACACGTACCCTAAGCCGTACCCTAAGCCTAACCCTAAGCCTAACCCTAACCCTAGGCTACCCTTGACTGCTTCTGCCTCCAATAGATTTCCTAAGCACTAGTGTTTTAAGGAACAGCTTAAAAAGAGAATCCTAATGTGATTTCTTTATAATGGGTGTGTTCCTTATCTTATCCTAGTGTCTAAACTCTTCTCCATGGCTGGACCCCCAAATAATATTCCTTTACGTGCTAAGGGGTAACTAGAGAGTGGGATAGGTTTAATAACTACCCTAACCCTAACGTGTACCCTAACGCTAACCCCTACCCTAACCCTAACACGTACCCTAATCGTAACCCGTACCCTAAACCGAGCCCTAACCCTAACACTAACCCTAACCCTAACCCTAACCCATACCCTACGCCGTACCCGAAGCCCTCCCTGAACCCGTACCCTAAGCCGTACCCTAAGCCTAACCCTAAGCCTAACCCTAACCCTAGGCTACCCTTGACTGCTTCTGCCTCCAATAGATTTCCTAAGCACTAGTGTTTTAAGGAACAGCTTAAAAAGAGAATCCTAATGTGATTTCTTTATAATGGGTGTGTTCCTTATCTAATCCTAGTGTCTAAACTCTTCTCCATGGCTGGACCCCCAAATAATATTCCTTTATATACTAAGGGGTATCTAGAGAGTGGGATAGGTTTAATCACTACCCTAACCTTAACGCGTACCATAACCCTAACCCCTACCCTAACCCTAACACGTACCCTAAACCTAACCCGTACCCTAAACCGAGCCCTAACCCTAACACTAACCCTAACCCTAACCCTAACCCATACGCTACGCCGTACCCGAAGCCCTCCCCGAACCCGTATCCTAAGCCGTACCCTAAGCCTACCGCTAAGCCTAACCCTAACCCTAGGCTACCCTTGACTGCTTCTGCCTCCAATAGATTTCCTAAACACTAGTGTTTTAAGGAACAGCTTAAAAAGAGAATCCTAATGTGATTTCTTTATAATGGGTGTGTTCCTTATATTATCTTAGTGTCTAAACTCTTCTCCATGGCTGGAACCCCAAATAATATTCCTTTACGTGCTAAGTGGTATCTAGAGAGTGGGATAGGTTTAATAACTACCCTAACCCTAACGCGTACCCAAACCCTAACCCCTACCCTAACCCTAACACGTACCCTAATCCTAACCCGTATCCTAAACCGAGCCCTAACCCTAACACTAACCCTAACCCTAACCCTAACCCTAACCCTAACCCATACCCTACGCCGTACCCGAAGCCTTCCCCGAACACGTAACCTAAGCCGTACCCTAAGCCTACCCCTAAGCCTAACCCTAACCCTAGCCTACCCTTGACTGCTTCTGCCTCCAATAGATTTCCTAAGCACTAGTGTTTTAAGGAACAGCTTAAAAAGAGAATCCTAATGTGATTTCTTTATAATGTGTGTGTTCCTTATATTATCTTAGTGTCTAAACTCTTCTCCATGGCTGGACCCCCAAATAATATTCCTTTACGTGCTAAGGGGTATCTAGAGAGTGGGATAGGTTTAATAACTACCCTAACCCTAACGCGTACCCTAACGCTAACCCCTACCATAACCCTAACACGTACCCTAATCCTAACCCGTACCTTAAACCGAGCCCTAACCCTAACACTAACCCTAACCCTAACCCTAACCCATACCCTACGCCGTACCCGAAGCCCTCCCCGAACACGTACCCTAAGCCGTACCCTAAGCCTAACCCTAAGCCTAACCCTAACCCTAGGCTACCCTTGACTGCTTCTGCCTCCAATAGATTTCCTAAGCACTAGTGTTTTAAGGAACAGCTTAAAAAGAGAATCCTAATGTGATTTCTTTATAATGGGTGTGTTCCTTATCTAATCCTAGTGTCTAAACTCTTCTCCATGGCTGGACCCCCAAATAATATTCCTTTATGTGCTAAGGGGCATCGAGAGAGTGGGATAGGTTTAATCACTACCCTAACCCTAACGCGTACCCTAACCCTAACCCCTACCCTAACCCTAACACGTACCCTAATCCTAACCCGTACCCTAAACCGAGCCCTAACCCTAACACTAACCCTAACCCTAACCCTAACCCATACCCTACACCGTACCCGAAGCCCACCCCGAACCCGTACCCTAAGCCGTACCCTAAGCCTAACCCTAAGCCTAACCCTAACCCTAGGCTACCCTTGACTGCTTCTGCCTCCAATAGATTTCCTAAGCACTAGTGTTTTAAGGAACAGCTTAAAAAGAGAATCCTAATGTGATTTCTTTATAATGTGTGTGTTCCTTATATTATCTTAGTGTCTAAACTCTTCTCCATGGCTGGACCACCAAATAATATTCCTTTACGTGCTAAGGGGTATCTAGAGAGTGGGATAGGTTTAATAACTACCCTAACCCTAACGCATACCCTAACCCTAACCCCTACCCTAACCCTAACACGTACCCTAATCCTAACCCGTACCCTAAACCGAGCCCTAACCCTAACACTAACCCTAACCCTAACCCTAACCCATACCCTACGCCGTACCCGAAGCCCTCCCCGAACACGTACCCTAAGCCGTACCCTAAGCCTAACCCTAAGCCTAACCCTAACCCTAGGCTACCCTTGACTGCTTCTGCCTCCAATAGATTTCCTAAGCACTAGTGTTTTAAGGAACAGCTTAAAAAGAGAATCCTAATGTGATTTCTTTATAATGTGTGTGTTCCTTATCTTATCCTAGTGTCTAAACTCTTCTCCATGGCTGGACCCCCAAATAATATTCCTTTACGTGCTAAGGGGTAACTAGAGAGTGGGATAGGTTTAATAACTACCCTAATGCTAACGCGTACCCTAACGCTAACCCCTACCCTAACCCTAACACGTACCCTAATCCTAACCCGTACCCTAAACCGAGCCCTAACCCTAACACTAACCCTAACCCTAACCCTAACCCATACTCTACGCCGTACCCGAACCCCTCCCCGAACACGTACCCTAAGCCGTACCCTAAGCCTAACCGTAAGCCTAACCCTAACCCTAGGCTACCCTTGACTGCTTCTGCCTCCAATAGATTTCCTAAGCACTAGTGTTTTAAGGAACAGCTTAAAAAGAGAATCCTAATGTGATTTCTTTATAATGGGTGTGTTCCTTATCTTATCCTAGTGTCTAAACTCTTCGCCATGGCTGGACCCCAAATAATATTCCTTTTCGTGCTAAGGGGTAACTAGAGAGTGGGATAGGTTTAATAACTACTCTATCCGTAACACGTACCCTAACCCTAACCCCTACCCTAACCCTAACACGAACCCTAATCCTAACCCGTACCCTAAAACGAGCCCTAACCCTAACACTAACCCTAACCCTAACCCATACCCTACGCCGTACCCGAAGCCCTCCCCGAACACGTACCCTAAGCCGTACCCTAAGCCTAACCCTAAGCCTAACCCTAACCCTAGGCTACCCTTGACTGCTTCTGCCTCCAATAGATTTCCTAAGCACTAGTGTTTTAAGGAACAGCTTAAAAAGAGAATCCTAATGTGATTTCTTTATAATGGGTGTGTTCCTTATCTAATCCTAGTGTCTAAACTCTTCTCCATGGCTGGACCCCCAAATAATATTCCTTTATGTGCTAAGGGGCATCGAGAGAGTGGGATAGGTTTAATCACTACCCTAACCCTAACGCGTACCCTAACCCTAACCCCTACCCTAACCCTAACACGTACCCTAATCCTAACCCGTACCCTAAACCGAGCCCTAACCCTAACACTAACCCTAACCCTAACCCTAACCCATACCCTACACCGTACCCGAAGCCCACCCCGAACCCGTACCCTAAGCCGTACCCTAAGCCTAACCCTAAGCCTAACCCTAACCCTAGGCTACCCTTGACTGCTTCTGCCTCCAATAGATTTCCTAAGCACTAGTGTTTTAAGGAACAGCTTAAAAAGAGAATCCTAATGTGATTTCTTTATAATGTGTGTGTTCCTTATATTATCTTAGTGTCTAAACTCTTCTCCATGGCTGGACCACCAAATAATATTCCTTTACGTGCTAAGGGGTATCTAGAGAGTGGGATAGGTTTAATAACTACCCTAACCCTAACGCATACCCTAACCCTAACCCCTACCCTAACCCTAACACGTACCCTAATCCTAACCCGTACCCTAAACCGAGCCCTAACCCTAACACTAACCGTAACCCTAACCCTAACCCATACCCTACGCCGTACCCGAAGCCCTCCCCGAACCCGTACCCTAAGCCGTACTCTAAGCCTAACCCTAAGCCTAACCCTAACCCTAGGCTACCCTTGACTGCTTCTGCCTCCAATAGATTTCCTAAGCACTAGTGTTTTAAAGAACAGCTTAAAAAGAGAATCCTAATGTGATTTCTTTATAATGGGTGTGTTCCTTATCTAATCCTAGTGTCTAAACTCTTCTCCATGGCTGGACCCCCAAATAATATTCCTTTATGTGCTAAGGGGTATCTAGAGAGTGGGATAGGTTTAATCACTACCCTATCCCTAACGCGTACCCTAACCCTAACCCCTACCCTAACCCTAACACGTATCCTAATCCTAACCCGTACCCTAAACCGAGCCCTAACCATAACACTAACCCTAACCCTAACCCTAACCCATACCCTACGCCGTTCCCGAAGCCCTCCCCAAACCCGTACCCTAAGCCGTACCCTAAGCCTAACCCTAAGCCTAACCCTAACCCTAGGCTACCCTTGACTGCTTCTGCCTCCAATAGATTTCCTAAGCACTAGTGTTTTAAGGAACAGCTTAAAAAGAGAATCCTAATGTGATTTCTTTATAATGGGTGTGTTCCTTATATTATCTTAGTGTCTAAACTCTTCTCCATGGCTGGACCCCCAAATAATATTCTTTACGTGCTAAGGGGTATCTAGAGAGTGGGATAGGTTTAATAACTACCCTAACCCTAACGCGTACCCTAACCCTAACCCCTACCCTAACCCTAACACGTACCCTAATCCTAACCCGTACCCTAAACCGAGCCCTAACCCTAACACTAACCCTAACCCTAACCCTAACCCATACCCTACGCCGTACCCGAAGCCCTCCCCGAACACGTACCCTAAGCCGTACCCTAAGCCTAACCCTAAGCCTAACCCTAACCCTAGGCTACCCTTGACTGCTTCTGCCTCCAATAGATTTCCTAAGCACTAGTGTTTTAAGGAACAGCTTAAAAAGAGAATCCTAATGTGATTTCTTTATAATGGGTGTGTTCCTTATCTTATCCTAGTGTCTAAACTCTTCTCCATGGCTGGATCCCCAAATAATATTCCTTTACGTGCTAAGGGGTAACTAGAGAGTGGGATAGGTTTAATAACTACCCTAACCCTAACGTGTACCCTAACGCTAACCCCTACCCTAACCCTAACACGTACCCTAATCGTAACCCGTACCCTAAACCGAGCCCTAACCCTAACACTAACCCTAACCCTAACCCTAACCCATACCCTACGCCGTACCCGAAGCCCTCCCTGAACCCGTACCCTAAGCCGTACCCTAAGCCTAACCCTAAGCCTAACCCTAACCCTAGGCTACCCTTGACTGCTTCTGCCTCCAATAGATTTCCTAAGCACTAGTGTTTTAAGGAACAGCTTAAAAAGAGAATCCTAATGTGATTTCTTTATAATGGGTGTGTTCCTTATCTAATCCTAGTGTCTAAACTCTTCTCCATGGCTGGACCCCCAAATAATATTCCTTTATATACTAAGGGGTATCTAGAGAGTGGGATAGGTTTAATCACTACCCTAACCTTAACGCGTACCATAACCCTAACCCCTACCCTAACCCTAACACGTACCCTAAACCTAACCCGTACCCTAAACCGAGCCCTAACCCTAACACTAACCCTAACCCTAACCCTAACCCATACGCTACGCCGTACCCGAAGCCCTCCCCGAACCCGTATCCTAAGCCGTACCCTAAGCCTACCGCTAAGCCTAACCCTAACCCTAGGCTACCCTTGACTGCTTCTGCCTCCAATAGATTTCCTAAACACTAGTGTTTTAAGGAACAGCTTAAAAAGAGAATCCTAATGTGATTTCTTTATAATGGGTGTGTTCCTTATATTATCTTAGTGTCTAAACTCTTCTCCATGGCTGGAACCCCAAATAATATTCCTTTACGTGCTAAGTGGTATCTAGAGAGTGGGATAGGTTTAATAACTACCCTAACCCTAACGCGTACCCAAACCCTAACCCCTACCCTAACCCTAACACGTACCCTAATCCTAACCCGTATCCTAAACCGAGCCCTAACCCTAACACTAACCCTAACCCTAACCCTAACCCTAACCCTAACCCATACCCTACGCCGTACCCGAAGCCTTCCCCGAACACGTAACCTAAGCCGTACCCTAAGCCTACCCCTAAGCCTAACCCTAACCCTAGCCTACCCTTGACTGCTTCTGCCTCCAATAGATTTCCTAAGCACTAGTGTTTTAAGGAACAGCTTAAAAAGAGAATCCTAATGTGATTTCTTTATAATGTGTGTGTTCCTTATATTATCTTAGTGTCTAAACTCTTCTCCATGGCTGGACCCCCAAATAATATTCCTTTACGTGCTAAGGGGTATCTAGAGAGTGGGATAGGTTTAATAACTACCCTAACCCTAACGCGTACCCTAACGCTAACCCCTACCATAACCCTAACACGTACCCTAATCCTAACCCGTACCTTAAACCGAGCCCTAACCCTAACACTAACCCTAACCCTAACCCTAACCCATACCCTACGCCGTACCCGAAGCCCTCCCCGAACACGTACCCTAAGCCGTACCCTAAGCCTAACCCTAAGCCTAACCCTAACCCTAGGCTACCCTTGACTGCTTCTGCCTCCAATAGATTTCCTAAGCACTAGTGTTTTAAGGAACAGCTTAAAAAGAGAATCCTAATGTGATTTCTTTATAATGGGTGTGTTCCTTATCTAATCCTAGTGTCTAAACTCTTCTCCATGGCTGGACCCCCAAATAATATTCCTTTATGTGCTAAGGGGCATCGAGAGAGTGGGATAGGTTTAATCACTACCCTAACCCTAACGCGTACCCTAACCCTAACCCCTACCCTAACCCTAACACGTACCCTAATCCTAACCCGTACCCTAAACCGAGCCCTAACCCTAACACTAACCCTAACCCTAACCCTAACCCATACCCTACACCGTACCCGAAGCCCACCCCGAACCCGTACCCTAAGCCGTACCCTAAGCCTAACCCTAAGCCTAACCCTAACCCTAGGCTACCCTTGACTGCTTCTGCCTCCAATAGATTTCCTAAGCACTAGTGTTTTAAGGAACAGCTTAAAAAGAGAATCCTAATGTGATTTCTTTATAATGTGTGTGTTCCTTATATTATCTTAGTGTCTAAACTCTTCTCCATGGCTGGACCACCAAATAATATTCCTTTACGTGCTAAGGGGTATCTAGAGAGTGGGATAGGTTTAATAACTACCCTAACCCTAACGCATACCCTAACCCTAACCCCTACCCTAACCCTAACACGTACCCTAATCCTAACCCGTACCCTAAACCGAGCCCTAACCCTAACACTAACCCTAACCCTAACCCTAACCCATACCCTACGCCGTACCCGAAGCCCTCCCCGAACACGTACCCTAAGCCGTACCCTAAGCCTAACCCTAAGCCTAACCCTAACCCTAGGCTACCCTTGACTGCTTCTGCCTCCAATAGATTTCCTAAGCGCTAGTGTTTTAAGGAACAGCTTAAAAAGAGAATCCTAATGTGATTTCTTTATAATGTGTGTGTTCCTTATCTTATCCTAGTGTCTAAACTCTTCTCCATTGCTGGACCCCCAAATAATATTCCTTTACGTGCTAAGGGGTAACTAGAGAGTGGGATAGGTTTAATAACTACCCTAATGCTAACGCGTACCCTAACGCTAACCCCTACCCTAACCCTAACACGTACCCTAATCCTAACCCGTACCCTAAACCGAGCCCTAACCCTAACACTAACCCTAACCCTAACCCTAACCCATACCCTACGCCGTACCCGAACCCCTCCCCGAACACGTACCCTAAGCCGTACCCTAAGCCTAACCGTAAGCCTAACCCTAACCCTAGGCTACCCTTGACTGCTTCTGCCTCCAATAGATTTCCTAAGCACTAGTGTTTTAAGGAACAGCTTAAAAAGAGAATCCTAATGTGATTTCTTTATAATGGGTGTGTTCCTTATCTTATCCTAGTGTCTAAACTCTTCGCCATGGCTGGACCCCAAATAATATTCCTTTTCGTGCTAAGGGGTAACTAGAGAGTGGGATAGGTTTAATAACTACCCTATCCGTAACACGTACCCTAACCCTAACCCCTACCCTAACCCTAACACGAACCCTAATCCTAACCCGTACCCTAAAACGAGCCCTAACCCTAACACTAACCCTAACCCTAACCCATACCCTACGCCGTACCCGAAGCCCTCCCCGAACACGTACCCTAAGCCGTACCCTAAGCCTAACCCTAAGCCTAACCCTAACCCTAGGCTACCCTTGACTGCTTCTGCCTCCAATAGATTTCCTAAGCACTAGTGTTTTAAGGAACAGCTTAAAAAGAGAATCCTAATGTGATTTCTTTATAATGGGTGTGTTCCTTATCTAATCCTAGTGTCTAAACTCTTCTCCATGGCTGGACCCCCAAATAATATTCCTTTATGTGCTAAGGGGCATCGAGAGAGTGGGATAGGTTTAATCACTACCCTAACCCTAACGCGTACCCTAACCCTAACCCCTACCCTAACCCTAACACGTACCCTAATCCTAACCCGTACCCTAAACCGAGCCCTAACCCTAACACTAACCCTAACCCTAACCCTAACCCATACCCTACACCGTACCCGAAGCCCACCCCGAACCCGTACCCTAAGCCTAACCCTAAGCCTAACCCTAACCCTAGGCTACCCTTGACTGCTTCTGCCTCCAATAGATTTCCTAAGCACTAGTGTTTTAAGGAACAGCTTAAAAAGAGAATCCTAATGTGATTTCTTTATAATGTGTGTGTTCCTTATATTATCTTAGTGTCTAAACTCTTCTCCATGGCTGGACCACCAAATAATATTCCTTTACGTGCTAAGGGGTATCTAGACAGTGGGATAGGTTTAATAACTACCCTAACCTTAACGCATACCCTAACCCTAACCCCTACCCTAACCCTAACACGTACCCTAATCCTAACCCGTACCCTAAACCGAGCCCTAACCCTAACACTAACCGTAACCCTAACCCTAACCCATACCCTACGCCGTACCCGAAGCCCTCCCCGAACCCGTACCCTAAGCCGTACTCTAAGCCTAACCCTAAGCCTAACCCTAACCCTAGGCTACCCTTGACTGCTTCTGCCTCCAATAGATTTCCTAAGCACTAGTGTTTTAAAGAACAGCTTAAAAAGAGAATCCTAATGTGATTTCTTTATAATGGGTGTGTTCCTTATATTATCTTAGTGTCTAAACTCTTCTCCATGGCTGGACCCCCAAATAATATTCCTTTACGTGCTAAGGGGTATCTAGAGAGTGGGATAGGTTTAATAACTACCCTAACCCTAACGCGTACCCTAACCCTAACCCCTACCCTAACCCTAACACGTACCCTAATCCTAACCCGTACCCTAAACCGAGCCCTAACCCTAACACTAACCCTAACCCTAACCCTAACCCATACCCTACGCCGTACCCGAAGCCCTCCCCGAACACGTACCCTAAGCCGTACCCTAAGCCTAACCCTAAGCCTAACCCTAACCCTAGGCTACCCTTGACTGCTTCTGCCTCCAATAGATTTCCTAAGCACTAGTGTTTTAAGGAACAGCTTAAAAAGAGAATCCTAATGTGATTTCTTTATAATGGGTGTGTTCCTTATCTTATCCTAGTGTCTAAACTCTTCTCCATGGCTGGACCCCCAAATAATATTCCTTTACGTGCTAAGGGGTAACTAGAGAGTGGGATAGGTTTAATAACTACCCTAACCCTAACGTGTACCCTAACGCTAACCCCTACCCTAACCCTAACACGTACCCTAATCGTAACACGTACCCTAAACCGAGCCCTAACCCTAACACTAACCCTAACCCTAACCCTAACCCATACCCTACGCCGTACCCGAAGCCCTCCCTGAACCCGTACCCTAAGCCGTACCCTAAGCCTAACCCTAAGCCTAACCCTAACCCTAGGCTACCCTTGACTGCTTCTGCCTCCAATAGATTTCCTAAGCACTAGTGTTTTAAGGAACAGCTTAAAAAGAGAATCCTAATGTGATTTCTTTATAATGGGTGTGTTCCTTATCTAATCGTAGTGTCTAAACTCTTCTCCATGGCTGGACCCCCAAATAATATTCCTTTATATACTAAGGGGTATCTAGAGAGTGGGATAGGTTTAATCACTACCCTAACCTTAACGCGTACCATAACCCTAATCCCTACCCTAACCCTAACACGTACCCTAAACCTAACCCGTACCCTAAACCGAGCCCTAACCCTAACACTAACCCTAACCCTAACCCTAACCCATACGCTACGCCGTACCCGAAGCCCTCCCCGAACCCGTATCCTAAGCCGTACCCTAAGCCTACCGCTAAGCCTAACCCTAACCCTAGGCTACCCTTGACTGCTTCTGCCTCCAATAGATTTCCTAAACACTAGTGTTTTAAGGAACAGCTTAAAAAGAGAATCCTAATGTGATTTCTTTATAATGGGTGTGTTCCTTATATTATCTTAGTGTCTAAACTCTTCTCCATGGCTGGAACCCCAAATAATATTCCTTTACGTGCTAAGTGGTATCTAGAGAGTGGGATAGGTTTAATAACTACCCTAACCCTAACGCGTACCCAAACCCTAACCCCTACCCTAACCCTAACACGTACCCTAATCCTAACCCGTATCCTAAACCGAGCCCTAACCCTAACACTAACCCTAACCCTAACCCTAACCCTAACCCTAACCCATACCCTACGCCGTACCCGAAGCCCTCCCCGAACACGTAACCTAAGCCGTACCCTAAGCCTACCCCTAAGCCTAACCCTAACCCTAGCCTACCCTTGACTGCTTCTGCCTCCAATAGATTTCCTAAGCACTAGTGTTTTAAGGAACAGCTTAAAAAGAGAATCCTAATGTGATTTCTTTATAATGTGTGTGTTCCTTATATTATCTTAGTGTCTAAACTCTTCTCCATGGCTGGACCCCCAAATAATATTCCTTTACGTGCTAAGGGGTATCTAGAGAGTGGGATAGGTTTAATAACTACCCTAACCCTAACGCGTACCCTAACGCTAACCCCTACCATAACCCTAACACGTACCCTAATCCTAACCCGTACCTTAAACCGAGCCCTAACCCTAACACTAACCCTAACCCTAACTCTAACCCATACCCTACGCCGTACACGAAGCCCTCCCCGAACCCGTACCCTAAGCCGTACCCTAAGCCTAACCCTAAGCCTAACCCTAACCCTAGGCTACCCTTGACTGCTTCTGCCTCCAATAGATTTCCTAAGCACTAGTGTTTTAAGGAACAGCTTAAAAAGAGAATCCTAATGTGATTTCTTTATAATGTGTGTGTTCCTTATATTATCTTAGTGTCTAAACTCTTCTCCATGGCTGGACCACCAAATAATATTCCTTTACGTGCTAAGGGGTATCTAGACAGTGGGATAGGTTTAATAACTACCCTAACCTTAACGCATACCCTAACCCTAACCCCTACCCTAACCCTAACACGTACCCTAATCCTAACCCGTACCCTAAACCGAGCCCTAACCCTAACACTAACCGTAACCCTAACCCTAACCCATACCCTACGCCGTACCCGAAGCCCTCCCCGAACCCGTACCCTAAGCCGTACTCTAAGCCTAACCCTAAGCCTAACCCTAACCCTAGGCTACCCTTGACTGCTTCTGCCTCCAATAGATTTCCTAAGCACTAGTGTTTTAAAGAACAGCTTAAAAAGAGAATCCTAATGTGATTTCTTTATAATGGGTGTGTTCCTTATATTATCTTAGTGTCTAAACTCTTCTCCATGGCTGGACCCCCAAATAATATTCCTTTACGTGCTAAGGGGTATCTAGAGAGTGGGATAGGTTTAATAACTACCCTAACCCTAACGCGTACCCTAACCCTAACCCCTACCCTAACCCTAACACGTACCCTAATCCTAACCCGTACCCTAAACCGAGCCCTAACCCTAACACTAACCCTAACCCTAACCCTAACCCATACCCTACGCCGTACCCGAAGCCCTCCCCGAACACGTACCCTAAGCCGTACCCTAAGCCTAACCCTAAGCCTAACCCTAACCCTAGGCTACCCTTGACTGCTTCTGCCTCCAATAGATTTCCTAAGCACTAGTGTTTTAAGGAACAGCTTAAAAAGAGAATCCTAATGTGATTTCTTTATAATGGGTGTGTTCCTTATCTTATCCTAGTGTCTAAACTCTTCTCCATGGCTGGACCCCCAAATAATATTCCTTTACGTGCTAAGGGGTAACTAGAGAGTGGGATAGGTTTAATAACTACCCTAACCCTAACGTGTACCCTAACGCTAACCCCTACCCTAACCCTAACACGTACCCTAATCGTAACACGTACCCTAAACCGAGCCCTAACCCTAACACTAACCCTAACCCTAACCCTAACCCATACCCTACGCCGTACCCGAAGCCCTCCCTGAACCCGTACCCTAAGCCGTACCCTAAGCCTAACCCTAAGCCTAACCCTAACCCTAGGCTACCCTTGACTGCTTCTGCCTCCAATAGATTTCCTAAGCACTAGTGTTTTAAGGAACAGCTTAAAAAGAGAATCCTAATGTGATTTCTTTATAATGGGTGTGTTCCTTATCTAATCGTAGTGTCTAAACTCTTCTCCATGGCTGGACCCCCAAATAATATTCCTTTATATACTAAGGGGTATCTAGAGAGTGGGATAGGTTTAATCACTACCCTAACCTTAACGCGTACCATAACCCTAATCCCTACCCTAACCCTAACACGTACCCTAAACCTAACCCGTACCCTAAACCGAGCCCTAACCCTAACACTAACCCTAACCCTAACCCTAACCCATACGCTACGCCGTACCCGAAGCCCTCCCCGAACCCGTATCCTAAGCCGTACCCTAAGCCTACCGCTAAGCCTAACCCTAACCCTAGGCTACCCTTGACTGCTTCTGCCTCCAATAGATTTCCTAAACACTAGTGTTTTAAGGAACAGCTTAAAAAGAGAATCCTAATGTGATTTCTTTATAATGGGTGTGTTCCTTATATTATCTTAGTGTCTAAACTCTTCTCCATGGCTGGAACCCCAAATAATATTCCTTTACGTGCTAAGTGGTATCTAGAGAGTGGGATAGGTTTAATAACTACCCTAACCCTAACGCGTACCCAAACCCTAACCCCTACCCTAACCCTAACACGTACCCTAATCCTAACCCGTATCCTAAACCGAGCCCTAACCCTAACACTAACCCTAACCCTAACCCTAACCCTAACCCTAACCCATACCCTACGCCGTACCCGAAGCCCTCCCCGAACACGTAACCTAAGCCGTACCCTAAGCCTACCCCTAAGCCTAACCCTAACCCTAGCCTACCCTTGACTGCTTCTGCCTCCAATAGATTTCCTAAGCACTAGTGTTTTAAGGAACAGCTTAAAAAGAGAATCCTAATGTGATTTCTTTATAATGTGTGTGTTCCTTATATTATCTTAGTGTCTAAACTCTTCTCCATGGCTGGACCCCCAAATAATATTCCTTTACGTGCTAAGGGGTATCTAGAGAGTGGGATAGGTTTAATAACTACCCTAACCCTAACGCGTACCCTAACGCTAACCCCTACCATAACCCTAACACGTACCCTAATCCTAACCCGTACCTTAAACCGAGCCCTAACCCTAACACTAACCCTAACCCTAACCCTAACCCATACCCTACGCCGTACACGAAGCCCTCCCCGAACCCGTACCCTAAGCCGTACCCTAAGCCTAACCCTAAGCCTAACCCTAACCCTAGGCTACCCTTGACTGCTTCTGCCTCCAATAGATTTCCTAAGCACTAGTGTTTTAAGGAACAGCTTAAAAAGAGAATCCTAATGTGATTTCTTTATAATGGGTGTGTTCCTTATCTAATCCTAGTGTCTAAACTCTTCTCCATGGCTGGACCCCCAAATAATATTCCTTTATATACTAAGGGGTATCTAGAGAGTGGGATAGGTTTAATCACTACCCTAACCCTAACGCGTACCATAACCCTAACCCCTACCCTAACCCTAACACGTACCCTAATCCTAACCCGTACCCTAAACCGAGCCCTAACCCTAACACTAACCCTAACCCTAACCCTAACACATACGCTACGCCGTACACGAAGCCCTCCCCGAACCCGTATCCTAAGCCGTACCCTAAGCCTACCCCTAAGCCTAACCCTAACCCTAGGCTACCCTTGACTGCTTCTGCCTCCAATAGATTTCCTAAGCACTAGTGTTTTAAGGAACAGCTTAAAAAGAGAATCCTAATGTGATTTCTTTATAATGTGTGTGTTCCTTATCTAATCTTAGTGTCTAAACTCTTCTCCATGGCTGGACCCCCAAATAATATTCCTTTACGTGCTAAGGGGTAACTAGAGAGTGGGATAGGTTTAATAACTACCCTAACCCTAACGCGTACCCTAACGCTAACCCCTACCCTAACCCTAACACGTACCCTAATCCTAACCCGTACCCTAAACCGAGCCCTAACCCTAACACTAACCCTAACCCTAACCCTAACCCATACCCTACGCCGTACCCGAACCCCTCCCCGAACACGTACCCTAAGCCGTACCCTAAGCCTAACCGTAAGCCTAACCCTAACCCTAGGCTACCCTTGACTGCTTCTGCCTCCAATAGATTTCCTAAGCACTAGTGTTTTAAGGAACAGCTTAAAAAGAGAATCCTAATGTGATTTCTTTATAATGGGTGTGTTCCTTATCTTATCCTAGTGTCTAAACTCTTCTCCATGGCTGGACCCCAAATAATATTCCTTTTCGTGCTAAGGGGTAACTAGAGAGTGGGATAGGTTTAATAACTACCCTATCCGTAACACGTACCCTAACCCTAACCCCTACCCTAACCCTAACACGAACCCTAATCCTAACCCGTACCCTAAAACGAGCCCTAACCCTAACACTAACCCTAACCCTAACCCATACCCTACGCCGTACCCGAAGCCCTCCCCGAACACGTACCCTAAGCCGTACCCTAAGCCTAACCCTAAGCCTAACCCTAACCCTAGGCTACCCTTGACTGCTTCTGCCTCCAATAGATTTCCTAAGCACTAGTGTTTTAAGGAACAGCTTAAAAAGAGAATCCTAATGTGATTTCTTTATAATGGGTGTGTTCCTTATCTAATCCTAGTGTCTAAACTCTTCTCCATGGCTGGACCCCCAAATAATATTCCTTTATGTGCTAAGGGGCATCGAGAGAGTGGGATAGGTTTAATCACTACCCTAACCCTAACGCGTACCCTAACCCTAACCCCTACCCTAACCCTAACACGTACCCTAATCCTAACCCGTACCCTAAACCGAGCCCTAACCCTAACACTAACCCTAACCCTAACCCTAACCCATACCCTACACCGTACCCGAAGCCCACCCCGAACCCGTACCCTAAGCCGTACCCTAAGCCTAACCCTAAGCCTAACCCTAACCCTAGGCTACCCTTGACTGCTTCTGCCTCCAATAGATTTCCTAAGCACTAGTGTTTTAAGGAACAGCTTAAAAAGAGAATCCTAATGTGATTTCTTTATAATGTGTGTGTTCCTTATATTATCTTAGTGTCTAAACTCTTCTCCATGGCTGGACCACCAAATAATATTCCTTTACGTGCTAAGGGGTATCTAGAGAGTGGGATAGGTTTAATAACTACCCTAACCCTAACGCGTACCCTAACCCTAACCCCTACCCTAACCCTAACACGTACCCTAATCCTAACCCGTACCCTAAACCGAGCCCTAACCCTAACACTAACCCTAACCCTAACCCTAACCCATACCCTACGCCTACCCGAAGCCCTCCCCGAACACGTACCATAAGCCGTACCCTAAGCCTAACCCTAAGCCTAACCCTAACCCTAGGCTACCCTTGACTGCTTCTGCCTCCAATAGATTTCCTAAGCACTAGTGTTTTAAGGAACAGCTTAAAAAGAGAATCCTAATGTGATTTCTTTATAATGGGTGTGTTCCTTATCTTATCCTAGTGTCTAAACTCTTCTCCATGGCTGGACCCCCAAATAATATTCCTTTACGTGCTAAGGGGTAACTAGAGAGTGGGATAGGTTTAATAACTACCCTAACCCTAACGTGTACCCAAACGCTAACCCCTACCCTAACCCTAACACGTACCCTAATCGTAACCCGTACCCTAAACCGAGGCCTAACCCTAACACTAACCCTAACCCTAACCCTAACCCATACCCTACGCCGTACCCGAAGCCCTCCCTGAACCCGTACCCTAAGCCGTACCCTAAGCCTAACCCTAAGCCTAACCCTAACCCTAGGCTACCCTTGACTGCTTCTGCCTCCAATAGATTTCCTAAGCACTAGTGTTTTAAGGAACAGCTTAAAAAGAGAATCCTAATGTGATTTCTTTATAATGGGTGTGTTCCTTATCTAATCCTAGTGTCTAAACTCTTCTCCATGGCTGGACCCCCAAATAATATTCCTTTATATACTAAGGGGTATCTAGAGAGTGGGATAGGTTTAATCACTACCCTAACCTTAACGCGTTCCATAACCCTAACCCCTACCCTAACCCTAACACGTACCCTAATCCTAACCCGTACCCTAAACCGAGCCCTAACCCTAACACTAACCCTAACCCTAACCCTAACCCATACGCTACGCCGTACCCGAAGCCCTCCCCGAACCCGTATCCTAAGCCGTACCCTAAGCCTACCGCTAAGCCTAACCCTAACCCTAGGCTACCCTTGACTGCTTCTGCCTCCA
This sequence comes from Balaenoptera physalus, assembly GCF_965194825.1. Lineage (NCBI taxonomy): Eukaryota > Metazoa > Chordata > Mammalia > Artiodactyla > Balaenopteridae > Balaenoptera > Balaenoptera physalus. The sequence goes on along the minus strand of NW_028125661.1, from coordinate 220,222 downwards.
ATAGATTTCCTAAACACTAGTGTTTTAAGGAACAGCTTAAAAAGAGAATCCTAATGTGATTTCTTTATAATGGGTGTGTTCCTTATATTATCTTAGTGTCTAAACTCTTCTCCATGGCTGGAACCCCAAATAATATTCCTTTACGTGCTAAGGGGTATCTAGAGAGTGGGATAGGTTTAATAACTACCCTAACCCTAACGCGTACCCAAACCCTAACCCCTACCCTAACCCTAACACGTACCCTAATCCTAACCCGTATCCTAAACCGAGCCCTAACCCTAACACTAACCCTAACCCTAACCCTAACCCTAACCCTAACCCATACCCTACGCCGTACCCGAAGCCCTCCCCGAACACGTAACCTAAGCCGTACCCTAAGCCTACCCCTAAGCCTAACCCTAACCCTAGCCTACCCTTGACTGCTTCTGCCTCCAATAGATTTCCTAAGCACTAGTGTTTTAAGGAACAGCTTAAAAAGAGAATCCTAATGTGATTTCTTTATAATGTGTGTGTTCCTTATATTATCTTAGTGTCTAAACTCTTCTCCATGGCTGGACCCCCAAATAATATTCCTTTACGTGCTAAGGGGTATCTAGAGAGTGGGATAGGTTTAATAACTACCCTAACCCTAACGCGTACCCTAACGCTAACCCCTACCATAACCCTAACACGTACCCTAATCCTAACCCGTACCTTAAACCGAGCCCTAACCCTAACACTAACCCTAACCCTAACCCTAACCCATACCCTACGCCGTACCCGAAGCCCTCCCCGAACCCGTACCCTAAGCCGTACCCTAAGCCTAACCCTAAGCCTAACCCTAACCCTAGGCTACCCTTGACTGCTTCTGCCTCCAATAGATTTCCTAAGCACTAGTGTTTTAAGGAACAGCTTAAAAAGAGAATCCTAATGTGATTTCTTTATAATGGGTGTGTTCCTTATCTAATCCTAGTGTCTAAACTCTTCTCCATGGCTGGACCCCCAAATAATATTCCTTTACATACTAAGGGGTATCTAGAGAGTGGGATAGGTTTAATCACTACCCTAACCCTAACGCGTACCATAACCCTAACCCCTACCCTAACCCTAACACGTACCCTAATCCTAACCCGTACCCTAAACCGAGCCCTAACCCTAACACTAACCCTAACCCTAACCCTAACCCATACGCTACGCCGTACACGAAGCCCTCCCCGAACCCGTATCCTAAGCCGTACCCTAAGCCTACCCCTAAGCCTAACCCTAACCCTAGGCTACCCTTGACTGCTTCTGCCTCCAATAGATTTCCTAAGCACTAGTGTTTTAAGGAACAGCTTAAAAAGAGAATCCTAATGTGATTTCTTTATAATGTGTGTGTTCCTTATCTAATCTTAGTGTCTAAACTCTTCTCCATGGCTGGACCCCCAAATAATATTCCTTTACGTGCTAAGGGGTAACTAGAGAGTGGGATAGGTTTAATAACTACCCTAACCCTAACGCGTACCCTAACGCTAACCCCTACCCTAACCCTAACACGTACCCTAATCCTAACCCGTACCCTAAACCGAGCCCTAACCCTAACACTAACCCTAACCCTAACCCTAACCCGTACCCTACGCCGTACCCGAAGCCCTCCCCGAACACGTAACCTAAGCCGTACCCTAAGCCTAACCCTAAGCCTAACCCTAACCCTAGGCTACCCTTGACTGCTTCTGCCTCCAATAGATTTCCTAAGCACTAGTGTTTTAAGGAACAGCTTAAAAAGAGAATCCTAATGTGATTTCTTTATAATGTGTGTGTTCCTTATCTTATCCTAGTGTCTAAACTCTTCTCCATGGCTGGACCCCCAAATAATATTCCTTTACGTGCTAAGGGGTAACTAGAGAGTGGGATAGGTTTAATAACTACCCTAACCCTAACGCGTACCCAAACCCTAACCCCTACCCTAACCCTAACACGTACCCTAATCCTAACCCGTACCCTAAACCGAGCCCTAACCCTAACACTAACCCTAACCCTAACCCTAACCCATACCCTACGCCGTACCCGAAGCCCTCCCCGAACACGTAACCTAAGCCGTACCCTAAGCCTACCCCTAAGCCTAACCCTAACCCTAGCCTACCCTTGACTGCTTCTGCCTCCAATAGATTTCCTAAGCACTAGTGTTTTAAGGAACAGCTTAAAAAGAGAATCCTAATGTGATTTCTTTATAATGTGTGTGTTCCTTATATTATCTTAGTGTCTAAACTCTTCTCCATGGCTGGACCCCCAAATAATATTCCTTTACGTGCTAAGGGGTATCTAGAGAGTGGGATAGGTTTAATAACTACCCTAACCCTAACGCGTACCCTAACGCTAACCCCTACCATAACCCTAACACGTACCCTAATCCTAACCCGTACCCTAAACCGAGCCCTAACCCTAACGCTAACCCTAACCCTAACCCTACCCCATACCCTATGCCGTGCCCGAAGCCCTCCACGAACCCGTACCCTAAGCCGTACCCTAAGCCTAACCCTAAGCCTAACCCTAACCCTAGGCTACCCTTGACTGCTTCTGCCTCCAATAGATTTCCTAAGCACTAGTGTTTTAAGGAACAGCTTAAAAAGAGAATCCTAATGTGATTTCTTTATAATGGGTGGGTTCCTTATCTTATCCTAGTGTCTAAACTCTTCTCCATGGCTGGACCCCCAAATAATATTCCTTTACGTGCTAAGGGGTAACTAGAGAGTGGGGTAGGTTTAATAACTACCCTAATGCTAACGCGTACCCTAACGCTAACCCCTACCCTAACCCTAACACGTACCCTAATCCTAACCCGTACCCTAAACCGAGCCCTATCCCTAACACTAACCCTAACCCTAACCCTAACCCATACCCTACGCCGTACCCGAAGCCCTCCCCGAAAACGTACCCTAAGCCGTACCCTAAGCCTAACCCTAAGCCTAACCCTATCCCTAGGCTACCCTTGACTGCTTCTGCCTCCAATAGATTTCCTAAGCACTAGTGATTTAAGGAACAGCTTAAAAAGAGAATCCTAATGTGATTTCTTTATAATGGGTGTGTTCCTTATCTAATCCTAGTGTCTAAACTCTTCTCCATGGCTGGACCCCCAAATAATATTCCTTTATGTGCTAAGGGGCATCGAGAGAGTGGGATAGGTTTAATCACTACCCTAACCCTAACGCGTACCCTAACCCTAACCCCTACCCTAACCCTAACACGTACCCTAATCCTAACCCGTACCCTAAACCGAGCCCTAACCCTAACACTAACCCTAACCCATACCCTACGCCATATCTGAACCCCTCCCCGAACCCATACCCTAAGCCGTACCCTAACCCTAACCCTACGCCTAACCGTAACACTAGGCTACCCTTGACTGCTTCTGCCTCCAATAGATTTCCTAACCACTAGTGTTTTAAGGAACAGCTTAAAAAGAGAATCCTAATGTGATTTCTTTATAATGGGTGTGTTCCTTATCTTATCCTAGTGTCTAAACTCTTCTCCATGGCTGGACCCCCAAATAATATTCCTTTACGTGCTAAGGGGAATCTAGAGTGGGATAGGTTTAATAACTATCCTAACCCTAACGCGTACCCTAACCCTAACCCCTACCCTAACCCTAACACGTACCCTAATCCTAACCCGTACCCTAAACCGAGCCCTATCCCTAACACTAACCCTAACCCTAACCCTAACCCATACCCTACGCCGTACCCGAAGCCCTCCCCGAACCCGTACCCTAAGCCGTACCATAAGCCTAACCCTAATCCTAACACTAACCCTAGGCTACCCTTGACTGCTTCTGCCTCCAATAGAATTTCTAAGCACTAGTGTTTTAAGAAACAGCTTAAAAAGAGAATCCTAATGTGATTTCTTTATAATGGGTGTGTTCCTTATCTTATCCTAGTGTCTAAACTCTTCTCCATGGCTGGACCTCCAAATAATATTCCTTTACGTGCTAAGGGGTATCTAGAGAGTGGGATAGGTTTAATAACTACCCTAAACCTAACGCGTACCCTAACCCTAACCCCTACCGTAACTCTAACACGTACCCTAATCCTAACCAATACCCTAAACCGAGCCCTAACCCTAACACTAACCCTAACCCTAACCCATACCCTACGCCGTACCAGAAGCCCTCACCGAATCCGTACCCGAAGCCGTACCCTAAGCCTAACCCTAAGCCTAACCCTAACCCTAGGCTACCCTTGACAGCTTCTGCCTCCAATAGATTTCCTAAGCACTAGTGTTTTAAGGAACAGCTTAAAAAGAGAATCCTAATGTGATTTCTTTATAATGGGTATGTTCCTTATCTTATCCTAGTGTCTAAACTTTTCTCCATGGCTGGAGCCCCAAATAATATTCCTTTACGTGCTAAAGGGTATCTAGATAGTGGGATAGGTTTAATAACTACCCTAACCCTAACACGTACACTAACCCTAACCACTACCCTAACCCTAACACGTACCCTAATCCTAACCCATACCCTAAACCGAGCCCTAACCCTAACACTAACCCTAACCCTAACCCTAACCCATACCCTACGCCGTACCCGAAGCCCTCCCCTAACCCATACCGTAAGCCGTACCCTAAGCCTAACCCTAAGCCTAACCCTAACCCTAGGCTACCGTTGACTGATTCTGCCTCCAATAGCTTTACTAAGCACTAGTGTTTTAAGGAACAGCTTAAAAAGAGAATCCTAATGTGATTTCTTTATAATGGGTATGTTCCTTATCTTATCCTAGTGTCTAAACATTTCTCCATGGCTGGACCCCAAAATCATATTCCTTTATGTGCTAAGGGGTATCTAGAGAGTGGGATAGGTTTAATCACTACCCTAACCCTAACACGTACACTAACCCTAACCTCTACCCTAACCCTAACACGTACCCTAATCCTAACCCATACCCTAAACCGAGCCCTAACCCTTACACTAACCCTAACCCTAACCCATACCCTACGCCGTACCCGAAGCACTCCCCGAAGCCGTACCCTAAGCCGTACCCTAAGCCTAACCCTAACCCTAGGCTACCCTTGACTGCTTCTGCCTCCAATAGATTTCCTAACCACTAGTGTTTTAAGGAACAGCTTAAAAAGAGAATCCTAATGTTATTTCTTTACAATGGGTGTGTTCCTTACATTATCTTAGTGTCTAAACTCTTCTCCATGGATGGACCCCCAAATAATATACCTTTACGTGCTAAGGGGTATCTAGAGAGTGGGATAGGTTTAATAACAACCCTAACCGTAACGCGTACCCTAACCCTAACCCCTACCCTAACCCTAACATGTACCCTAATCCTAACCCGTACCCTAAACCGAGCCCTAACCCTAACACTAACCCTAACCCTAACCCTAAACCATACCCTACGCCGTACCCGAAACCCTCCCCGAACACGTACCCTAAGCCGTACCCTAAGCCTAACCTTAAGCCTAACCCTAACCCTAGGCTACCCTTGACTGCTTCTGCCTCCAATAGATTTCCTAAGCACTAGTGTTTTAAGGAACAGCTTAAAAAGAGAATCCTAATGTGATTGCTTTATAATGGGTGTGTTCCTTATCTTATCCTAGTGTCTAAACTCTTCTCCATGGCTGGACTCCAAATAATATTCCTTTACGTGCTAAGGGGTAACTAGAGAGTGGGATAGGTTTAATAACTACCCTATCCGTAACACGTAACCTAACCCTAAACCCTACCCTAACCCTAACACGAACCCTAATCCTAACCCGTACCCTAAAACGAGCCCTAACCCTATCACTAACCCTAACCCTAACCCATACCCTACGCCGTACCCGAAGCCCTCCCCGAACACGTACCCTAAGGCGTACCCTAAGCCTAACCCTAAGCCTAACCCTAACCCTAGGCTACCCTTGACTGCTTCTGCCTCCAATAGATTTCCTAAGCACTAGTGTTTTAAGGAACAGCTTAAAAAGAGAATCCTAATGTGATTTCTTTATAATGGGTGTGTTCCTTATCTAATCCTAGTGTCTAAACTCTTCTCCATGGCTGGACCCCCAAATAATATTCCTTTATGTGCTAAGGGGCATCGAGAGAGTGGGATAGGTTTAATCACTACCCTAACCCTAACGCGTACCCTAACCCTAACCCCTACCCTAACCCTAACACGTACCCTAATCCTAACCCGTACCCTAAACCGAGCCCTAACCCTAACACTAACCCTAACTCTAACCCTAACCCATACCCTACACCATACCCGAAGCCCACCCCGAACCCGTACCCTAAGCCGTACCCTAAGCCTAACCCTAAGCCTAACCCTAACCCTAGGCTACCCTTGACTGCTTCTGCCTCCAATAGATTTCCTAAGCACTAGTGTTTTAAGGAACAGCTTAAAAAGAGAATCCTAATGTGATTTCTTTATAATGTGTGTGTTCCTTATATTATCTAAGTGTCTAAACTCTTCTCCATGGCTGGACCACCAAATAATATTCCTTTACGTGCTAAGGGGTATCTAGAGAGTGGGATAGGTTTAATAACTACCCTAACCCTAACGCATACCCTAACCCTAACCCCTACCCTAACCCTAACACGTACCCTAATCCTAACCCGTACCCTAAACCGAGCCCTAACCCTAACACTAACCCTAACCCATACCCTACGCCATATCTGAACCCCTCCCCGAACCCATACCCTAAGCCGTACCCTAACCCTAACCCTACGCCTAACCGTAACACTAGGCTACCCTTGACTGCTTCTGCCTCCAATAGATTTCCTAACCACTAGTGTTTTAAGGAACAGCTTAAAAAGAGAATCCTAATGTGATTTCTTTATAATGGGTGTGTTCCTTATCTTATCCTAGTGTCTAAACTCTTCTCCATGGCTGGACCCCCAAATAATATTCCTTTACGTGCTAAGGGGAATCTAGAGTGGGATAGGTTTAATAACTATCCTAACCCTAACGCGTACCCTAACCCTAACCCCTACCCTAACCCTAACACGTACCCTAATCCTAACCCGTACCCTAAACCGAGCCCTATCCCTAACACTAACCCTAACCCTAACCCTAACCCATACCCTACGCCGTACCCGAAGCCCTCCCCGAACCCGTACCCTAAGCCGTACCATAAGCCTAACCCTAATCCTAACACTAACCCTAGGCTACCCTTGACTGCTTCTGCCTCCAATAGAATTTCTAAACACTAGTGTTTTAAGAAACAGCTTAAAAAGAGAATCCTAATGTGATTTCTTTATAATGGGTGTGTTCCTTATCTTATCCTAGTGTCTAAACTCTTCTCCATGGCTGGACCTCCAAATAATATTCCTTTACGTGCTAAGGGGTATCTAGAGAGTGGGATAGGTTTAATAACTACCCTAAACCTAACGCGTACCCTAACCCTAACCCCTACCGTAACTCTAACACGTACCCTAATCCTAACCAATACCCTAAACCGAGCCCTAACCCTAACACTAACCCTAACCCTAACCCATACCCTACGCCGTACCAGAAGCCCTCACCGAATCCGTACCCGAAGCCGTACCCTAAGCCTAACCCTAAGCCTAACCCTAACCCTAGGCTACCCTTGACAGCTTCTGCCTCCAATAGATTTCCTAAGCACTAGTGTTTTAAGGAACAGCTTAAAAAGAGAATCCTAATGTGATTTCTTTATAATGGGTATGTTCCTTATCTTATCCTAGTGTCTAAACTTTTCTCCATGGCTGGAGCCCCAAATAATATTCCTTTACTTCCTAAAGGTATCTAGATAGTGGGATAGGTTTAATAACTACCCTAACCCTAACACGTACACTAACCCTAACCACTACCCTAACCCTAACACGTACCCTAATCCTAACCCATACCCTAAACCGAGCCCTAACCCTAACACTAACCCTAACCCTAACCCTAACCCAAACCCTACGCCGTACCCGAAGCCCTCCCCTAACCCATACCGTAAGCCGTACCCTAAGCCTAACCCTAAGCCTAACCCTAACCCTAGGCTACCGTTGACTGATTCTGCCTCCAATAGCTTTACTAAGCACTAGTGTTTTAAGGAACAGCTTAAAAAGAGAATCCTAATGTGATTTCTTTATAATGGGTATGTTCCTTATCTTATCCTAGTGTCTAAACATTTCTCCATGGCTGGACCCCCAAATCATATTCCTTTATGTGCTAAGGGGTATCTAGAGAGTGGGATAGGTTTAATCACTACCCTAACCCTAACACGTACACTAACCCTAACCTCTACCCTAACCCTAACACGTACCCTAATCCTAACCCATACCCTAAACCGAGCCCTAACCCTTACACTAACCCTAACCCTAACCCATACCCTACGCCGTACCCGAAGCACTCCCCGAAGCCGTACCCTAAGCCGTACCCTAAGCCTAACCCTAACCCTAGGCTACCCTTGACTGCTTCTGCCTCCAATAGATTTCCTAACCACTAGTGTTTTAAGGAACAGCTTAAAAAGAGAATCCTAATGTGATTTCTTTATAATGGGTGTGTTCCTTATCTTATCCTAGTGTCTAAACTCTTCTCCATGGCTGGACCCCCAAATAATATTCCTTTACGTGCTAAGGGGTATCTAGAGAGTGGGATAGGTTTAATAACTACCCTAACCCTAATGCGTACCCTAACCCTAACCCCTACCCTAACCCTAACACGTAGCCTAATCCTAACCCGTACCCTAAACCGAGCCCTAACCCTAACACTAACCCTAACCCTAACCCTAACCCATACCCTACGCCCTACCCGAAGCCCTCCCCGAACCCGTACCCTAAGCCGTACCCTAAGCCTAACCCTAAGCCTAACCCTAACCCTAGGCTACCCTTGACTGCTTCTGCCTCCAATAGATTTCCAAAGCACTAGTGTTTTAAGGAACAGCTTAAAAAGAGAATCCTAATGTGATTTCTTTATAATGTGTGTGTTCCTTATATTATCTTAGTGTCTAAACACTTCTCCATGGCTGGACCCCCAAATAATATTCCTTTACGTGCTAAGGGGTATCTAGAGAGTGGGATAGGTTTAATAACTACCCTAACCCTTATGCGTACCATAAACCTAACCCCTAACCTAACCCTAACACGTACCCTAATCCTAAACCGTACCCTAAACCGAGCCCTAACCCTAACACTAACCTAACCCTAACCCTAACCCATACCCTACGCCGTACCCGAAGCCCTCCGCGAACCCGTACCCTAAGCCGTACCCTAAGCCTAACCCTAGGCCTAACCCTAACCCTAGGCTACCCTTGACTGCTTCTGCCTCCAATAGATTTCCTAAGCACTAGTGTTTTAAGGAACAGCTTAAAAACAGAATCCTAATGTGATTTCTTAATAATGGGGGTGTTCCTTATCTTATACTAGTGTCTAAACGGTTCTCCATGGCTGGACCCCCAAATAATATTCCTTTACGTGCTAAGGGGTATCTAGAGAGTGGGATAGGTTTAATCAGTACCCTAACCCTAACGCGTACCCTAACCCTAACCCCTACCCTAACCCTAACACGTACCCTAATCCTAACCCATACCCTAAACCGAGCCCTAACCCTAACACTAACCCTAACCCTAACCCTAACCCATACCCTACGCCGTACCCGAAGCCCTCCCCGATCCCGTACCCTAAGCCGTACCCTAAGCCTAACCCTAAGCCTAACCCTAACCCTAGGCTACCCTTGACTGCTTCTGCATCCAATAGATTTCTTAAGCACTAGTGTTTTAAGGAACAGCTTAAAAAGAGAATCCTAATGTGATTTCTTTATAATGGGTGTGTTCCTTATCTTATCCTAGTGTCTAAACTCTTCTCCATGGCTGGACCCCCAAATAATATTCCTTTACGTGCTAAGGGGTATCTAGAGAGTGGGATAGGTTTAATAACTACTCTAACCCTAACGCGTACCCTAACCCTAACCCCTACCCTAAACCTAACACGTACCCTAATCCTAACCCGTACCCTAAACCGAGCCCTAACCCTAACACTAACCCTAACCCTAACCCTAACCCATACCCTACGCCGTACACGAAGCCCTCCCCGAACCCGTACTGTAAGCCGTACCCTAAGCCTATCCCTAAGCCTAACCCTAACCCTAGGCTACCCTTGACTGCTTCTGCCTCCAATAGATTTCCTAAGCTTTAGTGTTTTAAGGAACAGCTTAAAAAGAGAATCCTAATGTGATATCTTTATAATGGGTGTGTTCCTTATCTTATCCTAGTGTCTAAACTTTTCTCCATGGCTGGACCCCAAATAATATTCCTTTACGTGCTAGGGGGTATCTAGAGAGTGGGATAGGTTTAATCACTACACTAACCCTAACGCGTACCCTAACCCTAACCCCTACCCTAACCCTAACACGTACCCTAAACCTAACCCGTACCCTAAACCGAGCCCTAACCCTAACACTAACCCTAAACCTAACCCTAACCCATACCCTACGCCGTACCCGAAGCCCTCCCCGAACCCGTACCCTAAGCCGTACCCTAAGCCTAACCCTAAGCCTAACCCTAACCCTAGGCTACCGTTGACTGATTCTGCCTCCAATAGATTTCCTAAGCACTAGTGTTTTAAGGAACAGCTTAAAAAGAGAATCCTAATGTGATTTCTTTATAATGTGTGTGTTCCTTATATTATCTTAGTGTCTAAACTCTTCTCCATGGCTGGACCCCCAAATAATATTCCTTTACGTGCTAAGGGGTATCTAGAGAGTGGGATAGGTTTAATAACTACCCTAACCCTTATGCGTACCATAAACCAAACCCCTACCCTAACCCTAACACGTACCCTAATCCTAAACCGTACCCTAAACCGAGCCCTAACCCTAACACTAACCTAACCCTAACCCTAACCCATACCCTACGCCGTACCCGAAGCCCTCCCCGAACCCATACCCTAAGCCGTACCCTAAGCCTAACCCTAAGCCTAACCCTAACCCTAGGCTACCCTTGACAGCTTCTGCCTCCAATACATTTCCTAAGCACAAGTGTTTTAAGGAACAGCTTAAAAAGAGAATCCTAATGTGATTTCTTTATAATGGGTGTGTTCCTTATCTTATCCTAGTGTCTAAACTCTTCTCCATGGCTGGACCCCCAAATAATATTCCTTTACGTGCTAAGGGGTATCTTGAGAGTGGGATAGGTTTAATCAGTACCCTAACCCTAACGCGTACCCTAACCCTAACCCCTACCCTAACCCTAACACGTACCCTAATCCTAACCCGTACCCTAAACCGAGCCGTAACCCTAACACTAACCCTAACCCTATCCCTAAACCATACCCTACGCCGTACCCGAAGCCCTCCCCGAACCCGTACCGTAAGCCGTACCCTAAGCCTAACCCTAAGCCTAACCCTAACCCTAGGCTACCCTTGACTGCTTCTGCCTCCAATAGATTTCCAAAGCACTAGTGTTTTAAGGAACAGCTTAAAAAGAGAATCCTAATGTGATTTCTTTATAATGTGTGTGTTCCTTATATTATCTTAGTGTCTAAACTCTTCTCCATGGCTGGACCCCCAAATAATATTCCTTTACGTGCTAAGGGGTATCTAGAGAGTGGGATAGGTTTAATCAGTACCCTAACCCTAACGCGTACCCTAACCCTAACCCCTACCCTAACCCTAACACGTACCCTAATCCTAACCCGTACCCTAAACCGAGCCCTAACCCAAACACTAACCCTAACCCTAACCCTAACCCATACCCTACGCCATACCCGAAGCCCTCCACGAACCCGTAACCTAAGCCGTACCCTAAGCCTAACCCTAAGCCTAACCCTAACCCTAGGCTACCCTTAACAGCTTCTGCCTCCAATACATTTCCTAAGCACAAGTGTTTTAAGGAACAGCTTAAAAAGAGAATCCTAATGTGATTTCTTTATAATGGGTGTGTTCCTTATCTTATCCTAGTGTCTAAACTCTTCTCCATGGCTGGACCCCCAAATAATATTCCTTTACGTGCTAAGGGGTATCTTGAGAGTGGGATAGGTTTAATCAGTACCCTAACCCTAACGCGTACCCTAACCCTAACCCCTACCCTAACCCTAACACGTACCCTAATCCTAACCCGTACCCTAAACCGAGCCGTAACCCTAACACTAACCCTAACCCTAACCCTAACCCATACCCTACGCCGTACCCGAAGCCCTCCCCGAACCCGTACCCTAAGCCGTACCCTAAGCCTAACCCTAAGCCTAACCCTAACCCTAGGCTACCCTTGACTGCTTCTGCCTCCAATAGATTTCCAAAGCACTAGTGTTTTAAGGAACAGCTTAAAAAGAGAATCCTAATGTGATTTCTTTATAATGTGTGTGTTCCTTATATTATCTTAGTGTCTAAACTCTTCTCCATGGCTGGACCCCCAAATAATATTCCTTTACGTGCTACGGGGTATCTAGAGAGTGGGATAGGTTTAATAACTAACCTAACCCTTATGCGTACCATAAACCTAACCCCTACCCTAACCCTAAAACGTACCCTAATCCTAACCCATACCCTAAACCGAGCCCTAACCCTAACACTAACCTAACCCTAACCCTAACCCATACCCTACGCCGTACCCGAAGCCCTCCCCGAACCCGTACCCTAAGCCGTACCCTAAGCGTAACCCTAAGCCTAACCCTAACCCTAGGCTACCCTTGACTGCTTCTGCCTCCAATAGATTTCCTAAGCACTAGTGTTTTAAGGAACAGCTTAAAAACAGAATCCTAATGTGATTTCTTAATAATGGGGGTGTTCCTTATCTTATACTAGTGTCTAAACGGTTCTCCATGGCTGGACCCCCAAATAATATTCCTTTACGTGCTAAGGGGTATCTAGAGAGTGGGATAGGTTTTATAACTACCCTAACCCTAACGCGTACCCTAAACCTAAACCCTACCCTAACCCTAAAACGTACCCTAATCCTAACCCGTACCCTAAACCAAGCCCTAACCCTAACACTAACCCTAAACCTAACCCTAACCCATACCCTACGCCGTACCCGAAGCCCTACCCGAACCCGTACCCTAAGCCGTACCCTAAGCCTAACCCTAAGCCTAACCCTAACCCTAGGCTACCCTTGACTGCTTCTGTCTCCAATAGATTTCCTAAGCACTAGTGTTTTAAGGAACAGCTTAAAAAGAGAATCCTAATGTGATTTCTTTATAATGTTTGTGTTCCTTATATTATCTTAGTGTGTAAACTCTTCTCCATGGCTGGACCCTCAAATAATATTCCTTTACGTGCTAAGGGGTATCTAGAGAGTGGGATAGGTTTAATCAGTACCCTAACCCTAACGCGTACCCTAACCCTAACCCCTACCCTAACCCTAACACGTACCCTAATCCTAACCCGTACCCTAAACCGAGCCCTAACCCTAACACTAACCCTAACCCTAACCCTAACCCATACCCTACGCCATACCCGAAGCCCTCCCCGAACCCGTAACCTAAGCCGTACACTAAGCCTAACCCTAAGCCTAACCCTAACCCTAGGCTACCCTTGACAGCTTCTGCCTCCAATACATTTCCTAAGCACTAGTGTTTTAAGGAACAGCTTAAAAAGAGAATCCTAATATGATTTCTTTATAATGGGTGTGTTCCTTATCTTATCCTAGTGTCTAAACTCTTCTCCATGGCTGGACCCCCAAATAATATTCCTTTACGTGCTAAGGGGTATCTAGAGAGTGGGATAGGTTTAATCAGTACCCTAACCCTAACGCGTAACCTAACCCTAACCCCTACCCTAACCCTAACACGTACCCTAATCCTAACCCATACCCTAAACCGAGCCCTAACCCTAACACTAACCCTAACCCTAACCCTAACCCATACCCTACGCCGTACCCGAAGCCCTCCCCGATCCCGTACCCTAAGCCGTACCCTAAGCCTAAGCCTAAGCCTAACCCTAACCCTAGGCTACCCTTGACTGCTTCTGCATCCAATAGATTTCTTAAGCACTAGTGTTCTAAGGAACAGCTTAAAAAGAGAATCCTAATGTGATTTCTTTATAATGGGTGTGTTCCTTATCTTATCCTAGTGTCTAAACTCTTCTCCATGGCTGGACCCCCAAATAATATTCCTTTACGTGCTAAGGGGTATCTAGAGAGTGGGATAGGTTTAATAACTACTCTAACCCTAACGCGTACCCTAACCCTAACCCCTACCCTAAACCTAACACGTACCCTAATCCTAACCCGTACCCTAAACCGAGCCCTAACCCTAACACTAACCCTAACCCTAACCCTAACCCATACCCTACGCCGTACACGAAGCCCTCCCCGAACCCGTACTGTAAGCCGTACCCTAAGCCTATCCCTAAGCCTAACCCTAACCCTAGGCTACCCTTGACTGCTTCTGCCTCCAATAGATTTCCTAAGCATTAGTGTTTTAAGGAACAGCTTAAAAAGAGAATCCTAATGTGATTTCTTTATAATGGGTGTGTTCCTTATCTTATCCTAGTGTCTAAACTCTTCTCCATGGCTGGACCCCCAAATAATATTACTTTACGTGCTAAGGGGTATCTTGAGAGTGGGATAGGTTTAATCAGTACCCTAACCCTAACGCGTACCCTAACCCTAACCCCTACCCTAACCCTAACACGTACCCTAATCCTAACCCGTACCCTAAACCGAGCCGTAACCCTAACACTAACCCTAACCCTAACCCTAAACCATACCCTACGCCGTACCCGAAGCCCTCCCCGAACCCGTACCCTAAGCCGTACCCTAAACCTAACCCTAAGCCTAACCCTAACCCTAGGGTACCCTTGACTGCTTCTGTCTCCAATAGATTTCCAAAGCACTAGTGTTTTAAGGAACAGCTTAAAAAGAGAATCCTAATGTGATTTCTTTATAATGTGTGTGTTCCTTATATTATCTTAGTGTCTAAACTCTTCTCCATGGCTGGACCCCCAAATAATATTCCTTTACGTGCTAAGGGGTATCTAGAGAGTGGGATAGGTTTAATAACTACCCTAACCCTTATGCGTACCATAAACCTAACCCCTACCCTAACCCTAACACGTACCCTAATCCTAACCCGTACCCTAAACCGAGCCCTAACCCTAACACTAACCTAACCCTAACCCTAACCCATACCCTACGCCGTACCCGAAGCCCTCCCCGAACCCGTACCCTAAGCCGTACCCTAAGCCTAACCCTAAGCCTAACCCTAACCCTAGGCTACCCTTGACTGCTTCTGCCTCCAATAGATTTCCTAAGCACTAGTGTTTTAAGGAACAGCTTAAAAACCGAATCCTAATGTGATTTCTTAATAATGGGGGTGTTCCTTATCTTATACTAGTGTCTAAACGGTTCTCCATGGCTGGACCCGCAAATAATATTCCTTTACGTGCTAAGGGGTATCTAGAGAGTGGGATAGGTTTTATAACTACCCTAACCCTAACGCGTACCCTAAACCTAAACCCTACCTTAACCCTAAAACGTACCCTAATCCTAACCCGTACCCTAAACCAAGCCCTAACCCTAACACTAACCCTAAACCTAACCCTAACCCATACCCTACGCCGTACCCGAAGCCCTCCCCGAACCCGTACCCTAAGCCGTACCCTAAGCCTAACCCTAAGCCTAACCCTAACCCTAGGCTACCCTTGACTGCTTCTGCCTCCAATAGATTTCCTAAGCACTAGTGTTTTTAGGAACAGCTTAAAAAGAGAATCCTAATGTGATTTCTTTATAATGTGTGTGTTCCTTATATTATCTTAGTGTGTAAACTCTTCTCCATGGCTGGACCCTCAAATAATATTCCTTTACGTGCTAAGGGGTATCTAGAGAGTGGGATAGGTTTAATCAGTACCCTAACCCTAACGCGTACCCTAACCCTAACCCCTACCCTAACCCTAACACGTACCCTAATCCTAACCCGTACCCTAAACCGAGCCCTAACCCTAACACTAACCCTAACCCTAACCCTAACCCATACCCTACGCCATACCCGAAGCCCTCCCCGAACCCGTAACCTAAGCCGTACACTAAGCCTAACCCTAAGCCTAACCCTAACCCTAGGCTACCCTTGACAGCTTCTGCCTCCAATACATTTCCTAAGCACTAGTGTTTTAAGGAACAGCTTAAAAAGAGAATCCTAATGTGATTTCTTTATAATGGGTGTGTTCCTTATCTTATCCTAGTGTCTAAACTCTTCTCCATGGCTGGACCCCCAAATAATATTCCTTTACGTGCTAAGGGGTATCTAGAGAGTGGGATAGGTTTAATCAGTACCCTAACCCTAACGCGTACCCTAACCCTAACCCCTACCCTAACCCTAACACGTACCCTAATCCTAACCCATACCCTAAACCGAGCCCTAATCCTAACACTAACCCTAACCCTAACCCTAACCCATACCCTACGCCGTACCCGAAGCCCTCCCCGATCCCGTACCCTAAGCCGTACCCTAAGCCTAACCCTAAGCCTAACCCTAACCCTAGGCTACCGTTGACTGATTCTGCATCCAATAGATTTCCTAAGCACTAGTGTTTTAAGGAACAGCTTAAAAAGAGAATCCTAAAGTGATTTCTTTATAATGTGTGTGTTCCTTATATTATCTTAGTGTCTAAACTCTTCTCCATGGCTGGACCCCCAAATAATATTCCTTTACGTGCTAAGGGGTATCTAGAGAGTGGGATAGGTTTAATCAGTACCCTAACCCTAACGCGTACCCTAACCCTAACCCCTACCCTAACCCTAACACGTACCCTAATCCTAACCCGTACCCTAAACCGAGCCCTAACCCAAACACTAACCCTAACCCTAACCCTAACCCATACCCTACGCCATACCCGAAGCCCTCCACGAACCCGTAACCTAAGCCGTACCCTAAGCCTAACCCTAAGCCTAACCCTAACCCTAGGCTACCCGTGAGAGCTTCTGCCTCCAATACATTTCCTAAGCACAAGTGTTTTAAGGAACAGCTTAAAAAGAGAATCCTAATGTGATTTCTTTATAATGGGTGTGTTCCTTATCTTATCCTAGTGTCTAAACTCTTCTCCATGGCTGGACCCCCAAATAATATTCCTTTACGTGCTAAGGGGTATCTTGAGAGTGGGATAGGTTTAATCAGTACCCTAACCCTAACGCGTACCCTAACCCTAACCCCTACCCTAACCCTAACACGTACCCTAATCCTAACCCGTACCCTAAACCGAGCCGTAACCCTAACACTAACCCTAACCCTAACCCTAACCCATACCCTACGCCGTACCCGAAGCCCTCCCCGAACCCGTACCCTAAGCCGTACCCTAAGCCTAACCCTAAGCCTAACCCTAACCCTAGGCTACCCTTGACTGCTTCTGCATCCAATAGATTTCTTAACCACTAGTGTTTTAAGGAACAGCTTAAAAAGAGAATCCTAATGTGATTTCTTTATAATGGGTGTGTTCCTTATCTTATCCTAGTGTCTAAACTCTTCTCCATGGCTGGACCCCCAAATAATACTCCTTTACGTGCTAAGGGGTATCTGGAGAGTGGGATAGGTTTAATAACTACCCTAACCCTAACGCATACCCTAACCCTAACCCCTACCCTAACCCTAACACGTATCCTAATCCTAACCCGTACCTTAAACCGAGCCCTAACCCTAACACTAACCCTAACCCTAACCCTAACCCATACCCTACGCCATACCCGAAGCCCTCCCCGAACCCGTAACCTAAGCCGTACCCTAAGCTTAACCCTAAGCCTAACCCTAACCCTAGGCTACCCTTGACAGCTTCTGCCTCCAATACATTTCCTAAGCACTAGTGTTTTAAGGAACAGCTTAAAAAGAGAATCCTAATGTGATTTCCTTATAATGGGTGTGTTCCTTATCTTATCCTAGTGTCTAAACTTTTCTCCATGGCTGGACCCCAAATAATATTCCTTTACGTGCTAGGGGGTATCTAGAGAGTGGGATAGGTTTAATCACTACACTAACCCTAACACGTACACTAACCCTAACCACTACCCTAACCCTATCACGTACCCTAATCCTAACCCAGACCCTAAACCGAGCCCTAACCCTAACACTAACCCTAATCCTAACCCTAACCCATACCTTACGCTGTACCCGAAGCCCTCCCTGAACCCGTACCCTAATCCTATCCCTAAGCCTAACCCTAACCCTAGGCTACCCTTGACTGCTTCTGCCTCCAATAGATTTCCTAAGCACTAGTGTTTTAAGGAAGAGCTTAAAAAGAGAATCCTAATGTGATTTCTTTATAATGGGTGTGTTCCTTATCTTATCCTAGTGTCTAAACTCTTCTCCGTGGCTGGACCCCCAAATAATATTCCTTTACGTGCTAAGGGGTATCTAGAGAGTGGGATAGGTTTAATAACTACCCTAACCCTTACGCGTACCCTAACCCTAACCCTAACACGTACACTAATCCTAACCCGTACCCTAAACCGAGCTCTAACCCTAACACTAACCTAACCCTAACCCTAACCCATACCCTACGCCGTACCCGAAGCCCTCCCCGAACCCGTACCCTAAGCCGTACCCTAAGCCTAACCCTAAGCCTAACCCTAACCCTAGGCTACCCTTGACTGCTTCTGCCTCCAATAGATTTCCTAAGCACTAGTGTTTTAAGGAACAGCTTAAAAAGAGAATCCTAATGAGATTTCTTAATAATGGGTGTGTTCCTTATCTTATATTAGTGTCTAAACGCTTCTCCAAGGCTGGACCCCCAAATAATATTCCTTTACGTGCTAAGGGGTATCTAGAGAGTGGGATAGGTTTTATAACAACCCTAACCCTATCGCGTACCCTAAACCTAACCCCTACCCTAACCCTAAAACGTACCCTAATCCTAACCCGTACCCTAAACCGAGCCCTAACCCTAACACTAACCCTAAACCTAACCCTAACCCATACCCTACGCAGTACCCGAAGCCCTCCCCGAACCCGTACCCTAAGCCGTACCCTAAGCCTAACCCTAAGCCTAACCCTAACCCTAGGCTACCTTTGACTGCTTCTGCCTCCAATAGATTTGCTAAGCACTACTGTTTTAAGGAACAGCTTAAAAAGAGAATCCTAATGTGATTTCTTTATAATGTGTGTGTTCCTTATATTATCTTAGTGTCTAAACTCTTCTCCATGGCAGGACCCCCAAATAATATTCCTTTACGTGCTAAGGGGTATCTAGAGAGTGGGATAGGTTTAATCAGTACCCTAACCCTAACGCGTACCCTAACCCTAACCCCTACCCTAACCCTAACACGTACCCTAATCCTAACCCGTACCTTAAACCGAGCCCTAACCCTAACACTAACCCTAACCCTAACCCTAACTCATACCCTACGCCATACCCGAAGCCCTCCCCGAACCCGTAACCTAAGCCGTACCCTAAGCTTAACCCTAAGCCTAACCCTAACCCTAGGCTACCCTTGACAGCTTCTGCCTCCAATACATTTCCTAAGCACTAGTGTTTTAAGGAACAGCTTAAAAAGAGAATCCTAATGTGATTTCCTTATAATGGGTGTGTTCCTTATCTTATCCTAGTGTCTAAACTTTTCTCCATGGCTGGACCCCAAATAATATTCCTTTACGTGCTAGGGGGTATCTAGAGAGTGGGATAGGTTTAATCACTACACTAACCCTAACACGTACACTAACCCTAACCACTACCCTAACCCTATCACGTACCCTAATCCTAACCCAGACCCTAAACCGAGCCCTAACCCTAACACTAACCCTAATCCTAACCCTAACCCATACCTTACACTGTACCCGAAGCCCTCCCTGAACCCGTACCCTAATCCTAACCCTAAGCCTAACCCTAACCCTAGGCTACCCTTGACTGCTTCTGCCTCCAATAGATTTCCTAAGCACTAGTGTTTTAAGGAAGAGCTTAAAAAGAGAATCCTAATGTGATTTCTTTATAATGGGTGTGTTCCTTATCTTATCCTAGTGTCTAAACTCTTCTCCGTGGCTGGACCCCCAAATAATATTCCTTTACGTGCTAAGGGGAATCTAGAGAGTGGGATAGGTTTAATAACTACCCTAACCCTAACGCGTACCCTAACCCTAACCCCTACCCTAACCCTAACACGTACCCTAAACCTAACCTGTACCCTAAACCGAGCCCTAACCCTAACACTAACCCTAAACCTAATCCTAACCCATACCCTACGCCGTACCCGAAGCCCTCCCCGAACCCGTACCCTAAGCCGTACCCTAAGCCTAACCCTAAGCCTAACCCTAACCCTAGGCTACCGTTGACTGATTCTGCCTCCAATAGATTTCCTAAGCACTAGTGTTTTAAGGAACAGCTTAAAAAGAGAATCCTAATGTGATTTCTTTATAATGGGTATGTTCCTTATCTTATCCTAGTGTATAAACATTTCTCCATGGTTGGAGCCCCAAATCATATTCCTTTACGTGCTAAGGGGTAACTAGAGAGTGGGATAGGTTTAATCACTACACTAACCCTAACACGTACACTAACCGTAACCACTACCCTAACCCTAACACGTACCCTAATCCTAACCCAGACCCTAAACCGAGCCCTAACCCTAACACTAACCCTAACCCTAACCCTAACCCATACCTTACGCTGTACCCGAAGCCCTCCCCGAACCCGTACCCTAAGCCTAACCCTAAGCCTAACCCTAACCCTAGGCTACCCTTGACTGCTTCTGCCTCCAATAGATTTCCTAAGCACTAGTGTTTTAAGGAACAGCTTAAAAAGAGAATCCTAATGTGATTTCTGTATAATGGGTGTGTTCCTTATATTATCTTAGTGTCTAAACTCTTCTCCATGGCTGGACCCCCAAATAATATTCCTTTACGTGCTAAGGGGTATCTAGAGAGTGGGATAGGTTTAATAACTACCCTAACCCTTACGCGTACCCTAACCCTAACCCTAACACGTACACTAATCCTAACCCGTACCCTAAACCGAGCCCTAACCCTAACACTAACCTAACCCTAACCCTAACCCATACCCTACGCCGTACCCGAAGCCCTCCCCGAACCCGTACCCTAAGCCGTACCCTAAGCCTAACCCTAAGCCTAACCCTAACCCTAGGCTACCCTTGACTGCTTCTGCCTCCAGTAGATTTCCTAAGCACTAGTGTTTTAAGGAACAGCTTAAAAAGAGAATCCTAATGAGATTTCTTAATAATGGGTGTGTTCCTTATCTTATATTAGTGTCTAAACGCTTCTCCAAGGCTGGACCCCTAAATAATATTCCTTTACGTGCTAAGGGGTATCTAGAGAGTGGGATAGGTTTTATAACAACCCTAACCCTATCGCGTACCCTAAACCTAACCCCTACCCTAACCCTAAAACGTACCCTAATCCTAACCCGTACCCTAAACCGAGCCCTAACCCTAACACTAACCCTAAACCTAACCCTAACCCATACCCTACGCCGTACCCGAAGCCCGCCCCGAACCCGTACCCTAAGCCGTACCCTAAGCCTAACCCTAAGCCTAACCCTAACCCTAGGCTACCTTTGACTGCTTCTGCCTCCAATAGATTTGCTAAGCACTACTGTTTTAAGGAACAGCTTAAAAAGAGAATCCTAATGTGATTTCTTTATAATGTGTGTGTTCCTTATATTATCTTAGTGTCTAAACTCTTCTCCATGGCAGGACCCCCAAATAATATTCCTTTACGTGCTAAGGGGTATCTAGAGAGTGGGATAGGTTTAATCAGTACCCTAACCCTAACGCGTACCCTAACCCTAACCCCTACCCTAACCCTAACACGTACCCTAATCCTAACCCGTACCTTAAACGGAGCCCTAACCCTAACACTAACCCTAACCCTAACCCTAACCCATACCCTACGCCATACCCGAAGCCCTCCCCGAACCCGTAACCTAAGCCGTACCCTAAGCTTAACCCTAAGCCTAACCCTAACCCTAGGCTACCCTTGACAGCTTCTGCCTCCAATACATTTCCTAAGCACTAGTGTTTTAAGGAACAGCTTAAAAAGAGAATCCTAATGTGATTTCCTTATAATGGGTGTGTTCCTTATCCTATCCTAGTGTCTAAACTTTTCTCCATGGCTGGACCCCAAATAATATTCCTTTACGTGCTAGGGGGTATCTAGAGAGTGGGATAGGTTTAATCACTACACTAACCCTAACACGTACACTAACCCTAACCACTACCCTAACCCTATCACGTACCATAATCCTAACCCAGACCCTAAACCGAGCCCTAACCCTAACACTAACCCTAATCCTAACCCTAACCCATACCTTACGCTGTACCCGAAGCCCTCCCTGAACCCGTACCCTAATCCTAACCCTAAGCCTAACCCTAACCCTAGGCTACCCTTGACTGCTTCTGCCTCCAATAGATTTCCTAAGCACTAGTGTTTTAAGGAAGAGCTTAAAAAGAGAATCCTAATGTGATTTCTTTATAATGGGTGTGTTCCTTATCTTATCCTAGTGTCTAAACTCTTCTCCGTGGCTGGACCCCCAAATAATATTCCTTTACGTGCTAAGGGGAATCTAGAGAGTGGGATAGGTTTAATAACTACCCTAACCCTTACGCGTACCCTAACCCTAACCCTAACACGTACACTAATCCTAACCCGTACCCTAAACCGAGCCCTAACCCTAACACTAACCCTAAACCTAATCCTAACCCATACCCTACGCCGTACCCGAAGCCCTCCCCGAACCCGTACCCTAAGCCGTACCCTAAGCCTAACCCTAAGCCTAACCCTAACCCTAGGCTACCGTTGACTGATTCTGCCTCCAATAGATTTCCTAAGCACTAGTGTTTTAAGGAACAGCTTAAAAAGAGAATCCTAAGGTGATTTCTTTATAATGGGTATGTTCCTTATCTTATCCTAGTGTATAAACATTTCTCCATGGTTGGAGCCCCAAATCATATTCCTTTACGTGCTAAGGGGTAACTAGAGAGTGGGATAGGTTTAATCACTACACTAACCCTAACACGTACACTAACCCTAACCACTACCCTAACCCTAACACGTACCCTAATCCTAACCCAGACCCTAAACCGAGCCCTAACCCTAACACTAACCCTAACCCTAACCCTAACCCATACCTTACGCTGTACCCGAAGCCCTCCCCGAACCCGTACCCTAAGCCTAACCCTAAGCCTAACCCTAACCCTAGGCTACCCTTGACGGCTTCTGCCTCCAATAGATTTCCTAAGCACTAGTGTTTTAAGGAACAGCTTAAAAAGAGAATCCTAATGTGATTTCTGTATAATGGGTGTGTTCCTTATATTATCTTAGTGTCTAAACTCTTCTCCATGGCTGGACCCCCAAATAATATTCCTTTACGTGCTAAGCGGTATCTAGAGAGTGGGATAGGTTTAATAACTACCCTAACCCTTACGCGTACCCTAACCCTAACCCTAACACGTACACTAATCCTAACCCGTACCCTAAACCGAGCCCTAACCCTAACACTAACCTAACCCTAACCCTAACCCATACCCTACGCCGTACCCGAAGCCCTCCCCGAACCCGTACCCTAAGCCGTACCCTAAGCCTAACCCTAAGCCTACCCCTAACCCTAGGCTACCCTTGACTGCTTCTGCCTCCAATAGATTTCCTAAGCACTAGTGTTTTAAGGAACAGCTTAAAAAGAGAATCCTAAAGAGATTTCTTAATAATGGGTGTGTTCCTTATCTTATATTAGTGTCTAAACGTTTCTCCAAGGCTGGACCCCCAAATAATATTCCTTTACGTGCTAAGGGGTATCTAGAGAGTGGGATAGGTTTTATAACAACCCTAACCCTATCGCGTACCCTAAACCTAACCCCTACCCTAACCCTAAAACGTACCCTAATCCTAACCCGTACCCTAAACCGAGCCCTAACCCAAACACTAACCCTAAACCTAACCCTAACCCATACCCTACGCAGTACCCGAAGCCCTCCCCGAACCCGTACCCTAAGCCGTACCCTAAGCCTAACCCTAAGCCTAACCCTAACCCTAGGCTACCGTTGACTGCTTCTGCCTCCAATAGATTTGCTAAGCACTACTGTTTTAAGGAACAGCTTAAAAAGAGAATCCTAATGTGATTTCTTTATAATGTGTGTGTTCCTTATATTATCTTAGTGTCTAAACTCTTCTCCATGGCAGGACCCCCAAATAATATTCCTTTACGTGCTAAGGGGTATCTAGAGAGTGGGATAGGTTTAATCAGTACCCTAACCCTAACGCGTACCCTAACCCTAACCCCTACCCTAACCCTAACACGTACCCTAATCCTAACCCGTACCTTAAACCGAGCCCTAACCCTAACACTAACCCTAACCCTAACCCTAACCCATACCCTACGCCATACCCGAAGCCCTCCCCGAACCCGTAACCTAAGCCGTACCCTAAGCTTAACCCTAAGCCTAACCCTAACCCTAGGCTACCCTTGACAGCTTCTGCCTCCAATACATTTCCTAAGCACTAGTGTTTTAAGGAACAGCTTAAAAAGAGAATCCTAATGTGATTTCCTTATAATGGGTGTGTTCCTTATCTTATCCTAGTGTCTAAACTTTTCTCCATGGCTGGACCCCAAATAATATTCCTTTACGTGCTAGGGGGTATCTAGAGAGTGGGATAGGTTTAATCACTACACTAACCCTAACACGTACACTAACCCTAACCACTACCCTAACCCTATCACGTACCCTAATCCTAACCCAGACCCTAAACCGAGCCCTAACCCTAACACTAACCCTAATCCTAACCCTAACCCATACCTTACGCTGTACCCGAAGCCCTCCCTGAACCCGTACCCTAATCCTAACCCTAAGCCTAACCCTAACCCTAGGCTACCCTTGACTGCTTCTGCCTCCAATAGATTTCCTAAGCACTAGTGTTTTAAGGAAGAGCTTAAAAAGAGAATCCTAATGTGATTTCTTTATAATGGGTGTGTTCCTTATCTTATCCTAGTGTCTAAACTCTTCTCCGTGGCTGGACCCCCAAATAATATTCCTTTACGTGCTAAGGGGTATCTAGAGAGTGGGATAGGTTTAATAACTACCCTAACCCTTACGCGTACCCTAACCCTAACCCTAACACGTACACTAATCCTAACCCGTACCCTAAACCGAGCCCTAACCCTAACACTAACCTAACCCTAACCCTAACCCATACCCTACGCCGTACCCGAAGCCCTCCCCGAACCCGTACCCTAAGCCGTACCCTAAGCCTAACCCTAAGCCTAACCCTAACCCTAGGCTACCCTTGACTGCTTCTGCCTCCAATAGATTTCCTAAGCACTAGTGTTTTAAGGAACAGCTTAAAAAGAGAATCCTAATGAGATTTCTTAATAATGGGTGTGTTCCTTATCTTATATTAGTGTCTAAACGCTTCTCCAAGGCTGGACCCCCAAATAATATTCCTTTACGTGCTAAGGGGTATCTAGAGAGTGGGATAGGTTTTATAACAACCCTAACCCTATCGCGTACCCTAAACCTAACCCCTACCCTAACCCTAAAACGTACCCTAATCCTAACCCGTACCCTAAACCGAGCCCTAACCCTAACACTAACCCTAAACCTAACCCTAACCCATACCCTACGCAGTACCCGAAGCCCTCCCCGAACCCGTACCCTAAGCCGTACCCTAAGCCTAACCCTAAGCCTAACCCTAACCCTAGGCTACCTTTGACTGCTTCTGCCTCCAATAGATTTGCTAAGCACTACTGTTTTAAGGAACAGCTTAAAAAGAGAATCCTAATGTGATTTCTTTATAATGTGTGTGTTCCTTATATTATCTTAGTGTCTAAACTCTTCTCCATGGCAGGACCCCCAAATAATATTCCTTTACGTGCTACGGGGTATCTAGAGAGTGGGATAGGTTTAATCAGTACCCTAACCCTAACGCGTACCCTAACCCTAACCCCTACCCTAACCCTAACACGTACCCTAATCCTAACCCGTACCTTAAACCGAGCCCTAACCCTAACACTAACCCTAACCCTAACCCTAACCCATACCCTACGCCATACCCGAAGCCCTCCACGAACCCGTAACCTAAGACGTACCCTAAGCTTAACCCTAAGCCTAACCCTAACCCTAGGCTACCCTTGACAGCTTCTGCCTCCAATACATTTCCTAAGCACTAGTGTTTTAAGGAACAGGTTAAAAAGAGAATCCTAATGTGATTTCCTTATAATGGGTGTGTTCCTTATCTTATCCTAGTGTCTAAACTTTTCTCCATGGCTGGACCCCAAATAATATTCCTTTACGTGCTAGGGGGTATCTAGAGAGTGGGATAGGTTTAATCACTACACTAACCCTAACACGTACACTAACCCTAACCACTACCCTAACCCTATCACGTACACTAATCCTAACCCAGACCCTAAACCGAGCCCTAACCCTAACACTAACCCTAATCCTAACCCTAACCCATACCTTACGCTGTACCCGAAGCCCTCCCTGAACCCGTACCCTAATCCTAACCCTAAGCCTAACCCTAACCCTAGGCTACCCTTGACTGCTTCTGCCTCCAATAGATTTCCTAAGCACTAGTGTTTTAAGGAAGAGCTTAAAAAGAGAATCCTAATGTGATTTCTTTATAATGGGTGTGTTCCTTATCTTATCCTAGTGTCTAAACTCTTCTCCGTGGCTGGACCCCCAAATAATATTCCTTTACGTGCTAAGGGGAATCTAGAGAGTGGGATAGGTTTAATAACTACCCTAACCCTAACGCGTACCCTAACCCTAACCCCTACCCTAACCCTAACACGTACCCTAAACCTAACCCGTACCCTAAACCGAGCCCTAACCCTAACACTAACCCTAAACCTAATCCTAACCCATACCCTACGCCGTACCCGAAGCCCTCCCCGAACCCGTACCCTAAGCCGTACCCTAAGCCTAACCCTAAGCCTAACCCTAACCCTAGGCTACCGTTGACTGATTCTGCCTCCAATAGATTTCCTAAGCACTAGTGTTTTAAGGAACAGCTTAAAAAGAGAATCCTAATGTGATTTCTTTATAATGGGTATGTTCCTTATCTTATCCTAGTGTATAAACATTTCTCCATGGTTGGAGCCCCAAATCATATTCCTTTACGTGCTAAGGGGTAACTAGAGAGTGGGATAGGTTTAATCACTACACTAACCCTAACACGTACACTAACCCTAACCACTACCCTAACCCTAACACGTACCCTAATCCTAACCCAGACCCTAAACCGAGCCCTAACCCTAACACTAACCCTAACCCTAACCCTAACCCATACCTTACGCTGTACCCGAAGCCCTCCCCGAACCCGTACCCTAAGCCTAACCCTAAGCCTAACCCTAACCCTAGGCTACCCTTGACGGCTTCTGCCTCCAATAGATTTCCTAAGCACTAGTGTTTTAAGGAACAGCTTAAAAAGAGAATCCTAATGTGATTTCTGTATAATGGGTGTGTTCCTTATATTATCTTAGTGTCTAAACTCTTCTCCATGGCTGGACCCCCAAATAATATTCCTTTACGTGCTAAGCGGTATCTAGAGAGTGGGATAGGTTTAATAACTACCCTAACCCTTACGCGTACCCTAACCCTAACCCTAACACGTACACTAATCCTAACCCGTACCCTAAACCGAGCCCTAACCCTAACACTAACCTAACCCTAACCCTAACCCATACCCTACGCCGTACCCGAAGCCCTCCCCGAACCCGTACCCTAAGCCGTACCCTAAGCCTAACCCTAAGCCTAACCCTAACCCTAGGCTACCCTTGACTGCTTCTGCCTCCAATAGATTTCCTAAGCACTAGTGTTTTAAGGAACAGCTTAAAAAGAGAATCCTAAAGAGATTTCTTAATAATGGGTGTGTTCCTTATCTTATATTAGTGTCTAAACGCTTCTCCAAGGCTGGACCCCCAAATAATATTCCTTTACGTGCTAAGGGGTATCTAGAGAGTGGGATAGGTTTTATAACAACCCTAACCCTATCGCGTACCCTAAACCTAACCCCTACCCTAACCCTAAAACGTACCCTAATCCTAACCCGTACCCTAAACCGAGCCCTAACCCAAACACTAACCCTAAACCTAACCCTAACCCATACCCTACGCAGTACCCGAAGCCCTCCCCGAACCCGTACCCTAAGCCGTACCCTAAGCCTAACCCTAAGCCTAACCCTAACCCTAGGCTACCTTTGACTGCTTCTGCCTCCAATAGATTTGCTAAGCACTACTGTTTTAAGGAACAGCTTAAAAAGAGAATCCTAATGTGATTTCTTTATAATGTGTGTGTTCCTTATATTATCTTAGTGTATAAACTCTTCTCCATGGCAGGACCCCCAAATAATATTCCTTTACGTGCTAAGGGGTATCTAGAGAGTGGGATAGGTTTAATCAGTACCCTAACCCTAACGCGTACCCTAACCCTAACCCCTACCCTAACCCTAACACGTACCCTAATCCTAACCCGTACCTTAAACCGAGCCCTAACCCTAACACTAACCCTAACCCTAACCCTAACCCATACCCTACGCCATACCCGAAGCCCTCCCCGAACCCGTAACCTAAGCCGTACCCTAAGCTTAACCCTAAGCCTAACCCTAACCCTAGGCTACCCTTGACAGCTTCTGCCTCCAATACATTTCCTAAGCACTAGTGTTTTAAGGAACAGCTTAAAAAGAGAATCCTAATGTGATTTCCTTATAATGGGTGTGTTCCTTATCTTATCCTAGTGTCTAAACTTTTCTCCATGGCTGGACCCCAAATAATATTCCTTTACGTGCTAGGGGGTATCTAGAGAGTGGGATAGGTTTAATCACTACACTAACCCTAACACGTACACTAACCCTAACCACTACCCTAACCCTATCACGTACCCTAATCCTAACCCAGACCCTAAACCGAGCCCTAACCCTAACACTAACCCTAATCCTAACCCTAACCCATACCTTACGCTGTACCCGAAGCCCTCCCTGAACCCGTACCCTAATCCTAACCCTAAGCCTAACCCTAACCCTAGGCTACCCTTGACTGCTTCTGCCTCCAATAGATTTCCTAAGCACTAGTGTTTTAAGGAAGAGCTTAAAAAGAGAATCCTAATGTGATTTCTTTATAATGGGTGTGTTCCTTATCTTATCCTAGTGTCTAAACTCTTCTCCGTGGCTGGACCCCCAAATAATATTCCTTTACGTGCTAAGGGGAATCTAGAGAGTGGGATAGGTTTAATAACTACCCTAAGCCTAACGCGTACCCTAACCCTAACCCCTACCCTAACCCTAACACGTACCCTAAACCTAACCCGTACCCTAAACCGAGCCCTAACCCTAACACTAACCCTAAACCTAATCCTAACCCATACCCTACGCCGTACCCGAAGCCCTCCCCGAACCCGTAACCTAAGCCGTACCCTAAGCCTAACCCTAAGCCTAACCCTAACCCTAGGCTACCGTTGACTGATTCTGCCTCCAATAGATTTCCTAAGCACTAGTGTTTTAAGCAACAGCTTAAAAAGAGAATCCTAATGTGATTTCTTTATAATGGGTATGTTCCTTATCTTATCCTAGTGTATAAACATTTCTCCATGGTTGGAGCCCCAAATCATATTCCTTTACGTGCTAAGGGGTAACTAGAGAGTGGGATAGGTTTAATCACTACACTAACCCTAACACGTACACTAACCCTAACCACTACCCTAACCCTAACACGTACCCTAATCCTAACCCAGACCCTAAACCGAGCCCTAACCCTAACACTAACCCTAACCCTAACCCTAACCCATACCTTACGCTGTACCCGAAGCCCTCCCCGAACCCGTACCCTAAGCCTAACCCTAAGCCTAACCCTAACCCTAGGCTACCCTTGACTGCTTTTGCCTCCAATAGATTTCCTAAGCACTAGTGTTTTAAGGAACAGCTTAAAAAGAGAATCCTAATGTGATTTCTGTATAATGGGTGTGTTCCTTATATTATCTTAGTGTCTAAACTCTTCTCCATGGCTGGACCCCCAAATAATATTCCTTTACGTGCTAAGGGGTATCTAGAGAGTGGGATAGGTTTAATAACTACCCTAACCCTTACGCGTACCCTAACCCTAACCCTAACACGTACACTAATCCTAACCCGTACCCTAAACCGAGCCCTAACCCTAACACTAACCTAACCCTAACCCTAACCCATACCCTACGCCGTACCCGAAGCCCTCCCCGAACCCGTACCCTAAGCCGTACCCTAAGCCTAACCCTAAGCCTAACCCTAACCCTAGGCTACCCTTGACTGCTTCTGCCTCCAATAGATTTCCTAAGCACTAGTGTTTTAAGGAACAGCTTAAAAAGAGAATCCT
The DNA here is from genome assembly GCF_965194825.1 of Balaenoptera physalus. NCBI lineage: Eukaryota > Metazoa > Chordata > Mammalia > Artiodactyla > Balaenopteridae > Balaenoptera > Balaenoptera physalus. The sequence goes on along the minus strand of NW_028125661.1, from coordinate 190,079 downwards.
AATGAGATTTCTTAATAATGGGTGTGTTCCTTATCTTATATTAGTGTCTAAACGCTTCTCCAAGGCTGGACCCCCAAATAATATTCCTTTACGTGCTAAGGGGTATCTAGAGAGTGGGATAGGTTTTATAACAACCCTAACCCTATCGCGTACCCTAAACCTAACCCCTACCCTAACCCTAAAACGTACCCTAATCCTAACACGTACCCTAAACCGAGCCCTAACCCTAACACTAACCCTAAACCTAACCCTAACCCATACCCTACGCAGTACCCGAAGCCCTCCCCGAACCCGTACCCTAAGCCGTACCCTAAGCCTAACCCTAAGCCTAACCCTAACCCTAGGCTACCTTTGACTGCTTCTGCCTCCAATAGATTTGCTAAGCACTACTGTTTTAAGGAACAGCTTAAAAAGAGAATCCTAATGTGATTTCTTTATAATGTGTGTGTTCCTTATATTATCTTAGTGTCTAAACTCTTCTCCATGGCAGGACCCCCAAATAATATTCCTTTACGTGCTAAGGGGTATCTAGAGAGTGGGATAGGTTTAATCAGTACCCTAACCCTAACGCGTACCCTAACCCTAACCCCTACCCTAACCCTAACACGTACCCTAATCCTAACCCGTACCTTAAACCGAGCCCTAACCCTAACACTAACCCTAACCCTAACCCTAACCCATACCCTACGCCATACCCGAAGCCCTCCCCGAACCCGTAACCTAAGCCGTACCCTAAGCTTAACCCTAAGCCTAACCCTAACCCTAGGCTACCCTTGACAGCTTCTGCCTCCAATACATTTCCTAAGCACTAGTGTTTTAAGGAACAGCTTAAAAAGAGAATCCTAATGTGATTTCCTTATAATGGGTGTGTTCCTTATCTTATCCTAGTGTCTAAACTTTTCTCCATGGCTGGACCCCAAATAATATTCCTTTACGTGCTAGGGGGTATCTAGAGAGTGGGATAGGTTTAATCACTACACTAACCCTAACACGTACACTAACCCTAACCACTACCCTAACCCTATCACGTACCCTAATCCTAACCCAGAGCCTAAACCGAGCCCTAACCCTAACACTAACCCTAATCCTAACCCTAACCCATACCTTACGCTGTACCCGAAGCCCTCCCTGAACCCGTACCCTAATCCTAACCCTAAGCGTAACCCTAACCCTAGGCTACCCTTGACTGCTTCTGCCTCCAATAGATTTCCTAAGCACTAGTGTTTTAAGGAAGAGCTTAAAAAGAGAATCCTAATGTGATTTCTTTATAATGGGTGTGTTCCTTATCTTATCCTAGTGTCTAAACTCTTCTCCGTGGCTGGACCCCCAAATAATATTCCTTTACGTGCTAAGGGGTATCTAGAGAGTGGGATAGGTTTAATAACTACCCTAACCCTTACGCGTACCCTAACCCTAACCCTAACACGTACACTAATCCTAACCCGTACCCTAAACCGAGCCCTAACCCTAACACTAACCTAACCCTAACCCTAACCCATACCCTACGCCGTACCCGAAGCCCTCCCCGAACCCGTACCCTAAGCCGTACCCTAAGCCTAACCCTAAGCCTAACCCTAACCCTAGGCTACCCTTGACTGCTTCTGCCTCCAATAGATTTCCTAAGCACTAGTGTTTTAAGGAACAGCTTAAAAAGAGAATCCTAATGAGATTTCTTAATAATGGGTGTGTTCCTTATCTTATATTAGTGTCTAAACGCTTCTCCAAGGCTGGACCCCCAAATAATATTCCTTTACGTGCTAAGGGGTATCTAGAGAGTGGGATAGGTTTTATAACAACCCTAACCCTATCGCGTACCCTAAACCTAACCCCTACCCTAACCCTAAAACGTACCCTAATCCTAACCCGTACCCTAAACCGAGCCCTAACCCTAACACTAACCCTAAACCTAACCCTAACCCATACCCTACGCAGTACCCGAAGCCCTCCCCGAACCCGTAACCTAAGCCGTACCCTAAGCTTAACCCTAAGCCTAACCCTAACCCTAGGCTACCCTTGACAGCTTCTGCCTCCAATACATTTCCTAAGCACTAGTGTTTTAAGGAACAGGTTAAAAAGAGAATCCTAATGTGATTTCCTTATAATGGGTGTGTTCCTTATCTTATCCTAGTGTCTAAACTTTTCTCCATGGCTGGACCCCAAATAATATTCCTTTACGTGCTAGGGGGTATCTAGAGAGTGGGATAGGTTTAATCACTACACTAACCCTAACACGTACACTAACCCTAACCACTACCCTAACCCTATCACGTACTCTAATCCTAACCCAGACCCTAAACCGAGCCCTAACCCTAACACTAACCCTAATCCTAACCCTAACCCATACCTTACGCTGTACCCGAAGCCCTCCCTGAACCCGTACCCTAATCCTAACCCTAAGCCTAACCCTAACCCTAGGCTACCCTTGACTGCTTCTGCCTCCAATAGATTTCCTAAGCACTAGTGTTTTAAGGAAGAGCTTAAAAAGAGAATCCTAATGTGATTTCTTTATAATGGGTGTGTTCCTTATCTTATCCTAGTGTCTAAACTCTTCTCCGTGGCTGGACCCCCAAATAATATTCCTTTACGTGCTAAGGGGAATCTAGAGAGTGGGATAGGTTTAATAACTACCCTAACCCTAACGCGTACCCTAACCCTAACCCCTACCCTAACCCTAACACGTACCCTAAACCTAACCCGTACCCTAAACCGAGCCCTAACCCTAACACTAACCCTAAACCTAATCCTAACCCATACCCTACGCCGTACCCGAAGCCCTCCCCGAACCCGTACCCTAAGCCGTACCCTAAGCCTAACCCTAAGCCTAACCCTAACCCTAGGCTACCGTTGACTGATTCTGCCTCCAATAGATTTCCTAAGCACTAGTGTTTTAAGGAACAGCTTAAAAAGAGAATCCTAATGTGATTTCTTTATAATGGGTATGTTCCTTATCTTATCCTAGTGTATAAACATTTCTCCATGGTTGGAGCCCCAAATCATATTCCTTTACGTGCTAAGGGGTAACTAGAGAGTGGGATAGGTTTAATCACTACACTAACCCTAACACGTACACTAACCCTAACCACTACCCTAACCCTAACACGTACCCTAATCTTAACCCAGACCCTAAACCGAGCCCTAACCCTAACACTAACCCTAACCCTAACCCTAACCCATACCTTACGCTGTACCCGAAGCCCTCCCCGAACCCGTACCCTAAGCCTAACCCTAAGCCTAACCCTAACCCTAGGCTACCCTTGACTGCTTCTGCCTCCAATAGATTTCCTAAGCACTAGTGTTTTAAGGAACAGCTTGAAAAGAGAATCCTAATGTGATTTCTTTATAATGGGTGTGTTCCTTATCTTATCCTAGTGTCTAAACTCTTCTCCGTGGCTGGACCCCCAAATAATATTCCTTTACGTGCTAAGGGGTATCTAGAGAGTGGGATAGGTTTAATAACTACCCTAACCCTTACGAGTACCCTAACCCTAACCCTAACACGTACACTAATCCTAACCCGTACCCTAAACCGAGCCCTAACCCTAACACTAACCTAACCCTAACCCTAACCCATACCCTACGCCGTACCCGAAGCCCTCCCCGAACCCGTACCCTAAGCCGTACCCTAAGCCTAACCCTAACCCTAGGCTACCCTTGACTGCTTCTGCCTCCAATAGATTTCCTAAGCACTAGTGTTTTAAGGAACAGCTTAAAAAGAGAATCCTAATGAGATTTCTTAATAATGGGTGTGTTCCTTATCTTATATTAGTGTCTAAACGCTTCTCCAAGGCTGGACCCCCAAATAATATTCCTTTACGTGCTAAGGGGTATCTAGAGAGTGGGATAGGTTTTATAACAACCCTAACCCTATCGCGTACCCTAAACCTAACCCCTACCCTAACCCTAAAACGTACCCTAATCCTAACCCGTACCCTAAACCGAGCCCTAACCCTAACACTAACCCTAAACCTAATCCTAACCCATACCCTACGCAGTACCCGAAGCCCTCCCCGAACCCGTACCCTAAGCCGTACCCTAAGCCTAACCCTAAGCCTAACCCTAACCCTAGGCTACCTTTGACTGCTTCTGCCTCCAATAGATTTGCTAAGCACTACTGTTTTAAGGAACAGCTTAAAAAGAGAATCCTAATGTGATTTCTTTATAATGTGTGTGTTCCTTATATTATCTTAGTGTCTAAACTCTTCTCCATGGCAGGACCCCCAAATAATATTCCTTTACGTGCTAAGGGGTATCTAGAGAGTGGGATAGGTTTAATCAGTACCCTAACCCTAACGCGTACCCTAACCCTAACCCCTACCCTAACCCTAACACGTACCCTAATCCTAACCCGTACCTTAAACCGAGCCCTAACCCTAACACTAACCCTAACCCTAACCCTAACCCATACCCTACGCCATACCCGAAGCCCTCCCCGAACCCGTAACCTAAGCCGTACCCTAAGCTTAACCCTAAGCCTAACCCTAACCCTAGGCTACCCTTGACAGCTTCTGCCTCCAATACATTTCCTAAGCACTAGTGTTTTAAGGAACAGGTTAAAAAGAGAATCCTAATGTGATTTCCTTATAATGGGTGTGTTCCTTATCTTATCCTAGTGTCTAAATTTTTCTCCATGGCTGGACCCCAAATAATATTCCTTTACGTGCTAGGGGGTATCTAGAGAGTGGGATAGGTTTAATCACTACACTAACCCTAACACGTACACTAACCCTAACCACTACCCTAACCCTATCACGTACCCTAATCCTAACCCAGACCCTAAACCGAGCCCTAACCCTAACACTAACCCTAATCCTAACCCTAACCCATACCTTACGCTGTACCCGAAGCCCTCCCTGAACCCGTACCCTAATCCTAACCCTAAGCCTAACCCTAACCCTAGGCTACCCTTGACTGCTTCTGCCTCCAATAGATTTCCTAAGCACTAGTGTTTTAAGGAACAGCTTAAAAAGAGAATCCTAATGCGATTTCTTTATAATGGGTGTGTTCCTTATCTTATCCTAGTGTCTAAACTCTTCTCCATGGCTGGACCCCCAAATAATATTCCTTTACGTGCTAAGGGGAATCTAGAGAGTGGGATAGGTTTAATAACTACGCTAACCCTAACGCGTACCCTAACCCTAACCCCTACCCTAACCCTAACACGTACCCTAAACCTAAACCGTACCCTAAACCGAGCCCTAACCCTAACACTAACCCTAAAACTAACCCTTACCCATACCCTACGCCGTACTCGAAGCCCTCCCCGAACCCGTACCCTAAGCCGTACCCTAAGCCTAACCCTAACCCTAGGCTACCGTTGACTGATTCTGCCTCCAATAGATTTCCTAAGCACTAGTGTTTTAAGGAACAGCTTAAAAAGAGAATCCTAATGTGATTTCTTTATAATGGGTATGTTCCTTATCTTATCCTAGTGTCTAAACATTTCTCCATGGCTGGACCCCCAAATCATATTCCTTTACGTGCTAAGTGGTATCTAGAGAGTGGGATAGGTTTAATCACTACCCTAACCCTAACACATACCCTAATCCTAACCATTACCCTAACCCTAACACGTACCCTAATCCTAACCCATAACCTAAACCGAGCCCTAACCCTAACACTAACCCTAACCCTAACCCTAACCCATACCCTACGCCGTATCCGAACCCCTCCCCGAACCCGTACCCTAAGCCGTACCCTAAGCCTAACCCTAAGCCTAGGCTACCCTTGACTGCTTCTGCCTCCAATAGATTTCCTAAGCACTAGTGTTTTAAGGAACAGCTTAAAAAGAGAATCCTAATGTGATTTCTTTATAATGGGTGTGTTCCGTATCTAATCCTAGTGTGTAAACTCTTCTCCATGGCTCGACCCCCAAATAATATTCCTTTACGTGCTAAGGGGTATCTAGAGAGTGGGATAGGTTTAATCAGTACTCTAACCCTAACGCGTACCCTAACCCTAACCCCTACCCTAACCCTAACACGTACCCTAATCCTATCCCGTATCCTAAACCGAGCCGTAACCCTAACACTAACCCTAACCCTAACCCTAACCCATACCCTACGCCGTACCCGAAGCCCTCCCCGAACCCGTACACTAAGCCGTACCCTAAGCCTAACCCTAAGCCTAACCCTAACCCTAGGCTACCCTTGACTGCTTCTGCCTCCAATAGATTTCCTAAGCATTAGTGTTCTAAGGAACAGCTTAAAAATAGAATCCTAATGTGATTTCTTTATAATGGGTGTGTTCCTTATCTTATCATAGCGTCTAAACTCTTCTCCATGGATGGACCCCCAAATAATATTCCTTTACGTGCTAAGGGGTATCTAGAGAGTGGGATAGGTTTAATAACTACCCTAACCCTAACACGTACCCTAACCCTAACCCTTACCCTAACCCTAACACGTACCCTAATCCTAAACCGTACCCTAAACCGAGCCCTAACCCTAACACTAACCCTAACCCATACCCTACGCCATATCCGAACCCCTCCCCGAACCCATACCCTAAGCCGTACCCTAACCCTAACCCTAAGCCTAACCCTAACCCTAGGCTACCCTTGACTGCTTCTGCCTCCAATAGATTTCCTAAGCACTAGTGTTTTAAGGAACAGCTTAAAAAGAGAATCCTAATGTTATTTCTTTATAATGGATGTGTTCCTCATTTTATCCTAGTGTATAAACTCTTCTCCATGGCTGGACCCCCAAATAATATTCCTTTACGTTCTAGGGGGTATCTAGAGAGTGGGATAGGTTTAATCACTACACTAACCCTAACACGTACACTAACCCTAACCACTACCCTAACCCTAACACGTACCCTAATCCTAACCCAGACCCTAAACCGAGCCCTAACCCTAACACTAACCCTAACACTAACCCTAACCCATACCCTACGCTGTACCCGAAGCCCTCCCCGAACCCGTACCCTAAGCCGTACCGTAAGCCTAACCCTAACCCTAAGCCTAACCCTAGGCTACCCTTGACTGCTTCTGCCTCCAATAGATTTCCTAAGCACAAGTGTTTTAAGGAACAGCTTAAAAAGAGGATCCTAATGTGATTTCTTAATAATGGGTGTGTTCCTTATCTTATCCTAGTGTCTAAACGCTTCTTCATGGCTGGACCCCCAAATAATATTCCTTTACGTGCTATGGGGTATCTAGAGAGTGGGATAGGTTTAATAACTACCCTAAACCTAACGCGTACCCTAACCCTAACCCCTACCCTAACCCTAACACGTACCCTAATCCTAAACCGTACCCTAAACCGAGCCCTAACCCTAACACTAACCCTAACCCTAACCCTAATCCATACCCTACGCCGTGCCCGAACCTCTCCCCGAACCCATACCCTAAGCCATACCCTAACCCTAACCCTAAGCCTAACCCTAACCCTAGGCTACCCTTGACTGCTTCTGCCTCCGATAGATTTCCTAAGCACTAGTGTTTTAAGGAACATCTTAAAAAGAGAATCCTAATGTGATTTCTTTATAATGGGTGTGTACCTTATCTTTTCCTAGTGTCTAAACTCTTCTCCATGGCTGGATCCCCAAATAATATTCCTTTACGTGCTAAGGGGTATCTAGAGAGTGGGATAGGTTTAATAACTACCCTAACCCTAACTCGTACCCTTAACCTAACCCCTACCCTAACCCTAACACGTACCCTAATCCTAACCTGTACCCTAAACCGAGCCCTAACCCTAACACTAACCCTAACCCTAACCCTAACCCATACCCTACGCCGTACCCGAAGCCCTCCCCGAACCCGTACCCTAAGCCTACCCCTAAGCCTAACCCTAACCCTAGGCTACCCTTGACTGCTTCTGCCTCCAATAGATTTCCTAAGCACTAGTGTTTTAAGGAACAGCTTAAAAAGAGAATCCTAATGTGATTTCTTTATAATGGGTGTGTTCCTTATCTAATCCTAGTGTCTAAACTCTTCTCCATGGCTGGACCCCCAAATAATATTCCTTTACGTGCTAAGGGGTATCTAGAGAGTGGGATAGGTTTAATAACTACCCTAACCCTAACGCGTACCCTAACCCTAACCCCTACCCTAACCCTAACACGTACCCTAATCCTAACCCATACCCTAAACCGAGCCCTAACCCTAACACTAACCCTAACCCTAACCCTAACCCATACCCTACGCCGTACCCGAAGCCCTCCCCGAACCCGTACCCTAAGCCGTACCCTAAGCCTAACCCTAAGCCTAACCCTAACCCTAGGCTACCCTTGACTGCTTCTGCCTCCAATAGATTTCCTAAGCACTAGTGTTTTAAGGAACAGCTTAAAAAGAGAATCCTAATGTGATTTCTTTATAATGGGTGTGTTCCTTATCTTATCCTAGTGTCTAAACTCTTCTCCATGGCTGGATCCCCAAATAATATTCCTTTACGTGCTAAGGGGTAACTAGAGAGTGGGATAGGTTTAATAACTACCCTAACCCTAACGCGTACCCTAACGCTAACCCCTACCCTAACCCTAACACGTACCCTAATCCTAAACCGTACCCTAAACCGAGCCCTAACCCTAACACTAAGCCTAACCCTAACCCTAACCCATACCCTACGCCGTACCCGAAGCCCTCCCCGAACACGTACCCTAAGCCGTACCCTAAGCCTAACCCTAAGCCTAACCCTAACCCTAGGCTACCCTTGACTGCTTCTGCCTCCAATAGATTTCCTAAGCACTAGTGTTTTAAGGAACAGCTTAAAAAGAGAATGCTAATGTGATTTCTTTATAATGTGTGTGTTCCTTATCTTATCCTAGTGTCTAAACTCTTCTCCATGGCTGGACCCCCAAATAATATTCCTTTACGTGCTAAGGGGTATCTAGAGAGTGGGATAGGTTTAATAACTACCCTAACCCTATCGCGTACCCTAACCATAACCCCTACCCTAACCCTAACACGTACCCTAATCCTAACCCGTACCCTAAACCGAGCCCTAACCCTAACACTAACCCTAACCCTAACCCTAACCCATACCCTACGCCGTACCCGAAACCCTCCCCGAACCCATACCCTAAGCCGAACCCTAAGCCTAACCCTAAGCCTAACCCTAACCCTAGGCTACCTTTGACTGCTTCTGCCTCCAATAGATTTCCTAAGCACTAGTGTTTTAAGGAACAGCTTAAAAAGAGAATCCTAATGTGATTTCTTTATAATGGATGTGTTCCTCATTTTATCCTAGTGTATAAACTCTTCTCCATGGCTGGACCCCCAAATAATATTCCTTTACGTTCTAGGGGGTATCTAGAGAGTGGGATAGGTTTAATCACTACAGTAACCCTAACACGTACACTAACCCTAACCACTACCCTAACCCTAACACGTACCCTAATCCTAACCCAGACCCTAAACCGAGCCCTAACCCTAACACTAACCCTAACACTAACCCTAACCCATACCCTACGCTGTACCCGAAGCCCTCCCCGAACCCGTACCCTAAGCCGTACCGTAAGCCTAACCCTAACCCTAAGCCTAACCCTAGGCTACCCTTGACTGCTTCTGCCTCCAATAGATTTCCTAAGCACTAGTGTTTTAAGGAACAGCTTAAAAAGAGGATCCTAATGTGATTTCTTAATAATGGGTGTGTTCCTTATCTTATCCTAGTGTCTAAACGCTTCTTCATGGCTGGACCCCCAAATAATATTCCTTTACGTGCTATGGGGTATCTAGAGAGTGGGATAGGTTTAATAACTACCCTAACCCTAACGCGTACCCTAACCCTAACCCCTACCCTAACCCTAACACGTACCCTAATCCTAAACCGTACCCTAAACCGAGGCCTAACCCTAACACTAACCCTAACCCTAACCCTAATCCATACCCTACGCCGTGCCCGAACCTCTCCCCGAACCCATACCCTAAGCCATACCCTAACCCTAACCCTAAGCCTAACCCTAACCCTAGGCTACCCTTGACTGCTTCTGCCTCCGATAGATTTCCTAAGCACTAGTGTTTTAAGGAACATCTTAAAAAGAGAATCCTAATGTGATTTCTTTATAATGGGTGTGTAACTTATCTTTTCCTAGTGTCTAAACTCTTCTCCATGGCTGGATCCCCAAATAATATTCCTTTACGTGCTAAGGGGTATCTAGAGAGTGGGATAGGTTTAATAACTACCCTAACCCTAACTCGTACCCTTAACCTAACCCCTACCCTAACCCTAACACGTACCCTAATCCTAACCCGTACCCTAAACCGAGCCCTAACCCTAACACTAACCCTAACCCTAACCCTAACCCATACCCTACGCCGTACCCGAAGCCCTCCCCGAACCCGTACCCTAAGCCTACCCCTAAGCCTAACCCTAACCCTAGGCTACCCTTGACTGCTTCTGCCTCCAATAGATTTCCTAAGCACTAGTGTTTTAAGGAACAGCTTAAAAAGAGAATCCTAATGTGATTTCTTTATAATGTGTGTGTTTCTTATATTATCTTAGTGTCTAAACTCTTCTCCATGGCTGGACCCCCAAATAGTATTCCTTTACGTGCTAAGGGGTAACTAGAGAGTGGGATAGGTTTAATAACTACCCTAACCCTAACGCGTACCCTAACGCTAACCCCTACCCTAACCCTAACACGTACCCTAATCCTAACTCGTACCCTAAACCGAGCCCTAACCCTAACACTAACCCTAACCCTAACCCTAACCCATACCCTACGCCGTACACGAAGCCCTCCCCGAACCCGTACCCTAAGACGTACCCTAAGACTAACCCTAAGCCTAACCCTAACCCTAGGCTACCCTTGACTGCTTCTGCCTCCAATATATTTCCTAAGCACTAGTGTTTTAAGGAACAGCTTAAAAAGAGAATCCTAATGTGATTTCTTTATAATGGGTGTGTTCCTTATCTAATCCTAGTGTCTAAACTCTTCTCCATGGCTGGACCCCCAAATAATATTCCTTTACGTGCTAAGGGGTATCTAGAGAGTGGGATAGGTTTAATAACTACCCTAACCCTAACGCGTACCCTAACCCTAACCCCTACCCTAACCCTAACACGTACCCTAATCCTAACCCATACCCTAAACCGAGCCCTAACCCTAACACTAACCCTAACCCTAACCCTAACCCATACCCTACGCCGTACCCGAAGCCCTCCCCGAACCCGTACCCTAAGCCGTACCCTAAGCCTAACCCTAAGCCTAACCCTAACCCTAGGCTACCCTTGACTGCTTCTGCCTCCAATAGATTTCCTAAGCACTAGTGTTTTAAGGAACAGCTTAAAAAGAGAATCCTAATGTGATTTCTTTATAATGGGTGTGTTCCTTATCTTATCCTAGTGTCTAAACTCTTCTCCATGGCTGGATCCCCAAATAATATTCCTTTACGTGCTAAGGGGTAACTAGAGAGTGGGATAGGTTTAATAACTACCCTAACCCTAACGCGTACCCTAACGCCAACCCCTACCCTAACCCTAACACGTACCCTAATCCTAACCCGTACCCTAAACCGAGCCCTAACCCTAACACTAAGCCTAACCCTAACCCTAACCCATACCCTACGCCGTACCCGAAGCCCTCCCCGAACACGTACCCTAAGCCGTACCCTAAGCCTAACCCTAAGCCTAACCCTAACCCTAGGCTACCCTTGACTGCTTCTGCCTCCAATAGATTTCCTAAGCACTAGTGTTTTAAGGAACAGCTTAAAAAGAGAATGCTAATGTGATTTCTTTATAATGTGTGTGTTCCTTATCTTATCCTAGTGTCTAAACTCTTCTCCATGGCTGGACCCCCAAATAATATTCCTTTACGTGCTAAGGGGTATCTAGAGAGTGGGATAGGTTTAATAACTACCCTAACCCTAACGCGTACCCTAACCCTAACCCCTACCCTAACCCTAACACGTACCCTAATCCTAACCTGTACCCTAAACCGAGCCCTAACCCTAACACTAACCCTAACCCTAACCCTAACCCATACCCTACGCCGTACCCGAAACCCTCCCCGAACCCATACCCTAAGCCGTACCCTAAGCCTAACCCTAAGCCTAACCCTAACCCTAGGCTACCTTTGACTGCTTCTGCCTCCAATAGATTTCCTAAGCACTAGTGTTTTAAGGAACAGCTTAAAAAGAGAATCCTAATGTGATTTCTTTATAATGGGTGTGTTCCTTATCTTATCCTAGTGTCTAAACTCTTCTCCATGGCTGGACCCCCAAATAATATTCCTTTATGTGCTAAGGGTTATCTAGAGAGTGGGATAGGTTTAATCACTACCCTAACCCTAACGCGTACCATAACCCTAACCCCTACCCTAACCCTAACACGTACCCTAATCCTAACCCGTACCCTAAACCGAGCCCTAACCCTAACACTAACCCTAACCCTAACCCTAACCCATACCCTACGCCGTACCCGAAGCCCTCCCCGAACCCGTACCCTAAGCCTACCCCTAAGCCTAACCCTAACCCTAGGCTACCCTTGACTGCTTCTGCCTCCAATAGATTTCCTAAGCACTAGTGTTTTAAGGAACAGCTTAAAAAGAGAATCCTAATGTGATTTCTTTATAATGTGTGTGTTCCTTATATTATCTTAGTGTCTAAACTCTTCTCCATGCCTGGACCCCCAAATAATATACCTTTACGTGCTATGGGGTATCTAGAGAGTGGGATAGGTTTAATAACTACCCTAACCCTAACACGTACCCTAACCCTAACACCTACCCTAACCCTAACACGTACCCTAATCCTAAACCGTACCCTAAACCGAGCCCTAACCCTAACACTAACCCTAACCCTAACCCTAATCCATACCCTACGCCGTGCCCGAACCTCTCCCCGAACCCATACCCTAAGCCATACCCTAACCCTAACCCTAAGCCTAACCCTAACCCTAGGCTACCCTTGACTGCTTCTGCCTCCGATAGATTTCCTAAGCACTAGTGTTTTAAGGAACATCTTAAAAAGAGAATCCTAATGTGATTTCTTTATAATGGGTGTGTACCTTATCTTTTCCTAGTGTCTAAACTCTTCTCCATGGCTGGATCCCCAAATAATATTCCTTTACGTGCTAAGGGGTATCTAGAGAGTGGGATAGGTTTAATAACTACCCTAACCCTAACTCGTTCCCTTAACCTAACCCCTACCCTAACCCTAACACGTACCCTAATCCTAACCCGTACCCTAAACCGAGCCCTAACCCTAACACTAACCCTAACCCTATCCATAACCCATACCCTACGCCGTACCCGAAACCCTCCCCGAACCCGTACCCTAAGCCGTACCCTAACCCTAACCCTAAGCCTAACCCTAACCCTAGGCTACCCTTGACTTCCTCTGCCTCCAATAGGTTTCCTAAGCATTAGTGTTTTAAGGAACAGCTTAAAAAGAGAATCCTAATGTGATTTCTTTATAATGGATGTGTTCCTTATTTTATCCTAGTGTATAAACTCTTCTCCATGGCTGGACCCCCAAATAATATTCCTTGACGTGCTAAGGGGTATCTAGAGAGTGGGATAGTTTTAATAACTACCCGAACACTAACGCGTACCCTAACCCAAAACCCTACCCTAAACCTAACACGTACCCTAACCCTTACCCGTAACCTAAACCGAGCCCTAAACCTACCACTAACCCTAACCCTAACCCTAACCCATACCCTACGCCGTACTCGAAGCCCTCCCCGAACCCGTAACCGAAGCCGTACCCTAAGCCTAACCCTAAGCCTAACCCTAACCCTAGGCTACCCTTGACTGCTTCTGCCTCCAATAGATTTCCTAAGCATTTGTGTTTTAAGGAACAGCTTAAAAAGAGAATCCTAATGTGATTTCTTTATAATGGGTATGTTCCTTATCTTATCCTAGTGTCTAAACTTTTCTCCATGGCTGGACCCCCAAATAATATTCCTTTATGTGCTAGGGGGTATCTAGAGAGTGGGATAGGTTTAATCACTACACTAACCCTAACACGTACACTAACCCTAACCACTAACCTAACCCTAACACGTACCCTAATCCTAACCCAGAACCTAAACCGAGACCTAACCCTAACACTAACCCTAAACCTAACCCTAACCCATACCCTACGCCGTACCCGAAGCCCTCCCCGAACCCGTACCCTAAGCCGTACCCTAAGCCTAACCCTAAGCCTAACCCTAACCCTAGGCTACCCTTGACTGCTTCTGCCTCCAATAGATTTCCTAAGCACTAGTGTTTTAAGGAACAGCTTAAAAAGAGAATCCTAATGTGATTTCTTTATAATGGGTGTGTTCCTTATCTTATCATAGCGTCTAAACTCTTCTCCATGGATGGACCCCCAAATAATATTCCTTTACGTGCTAAGGGGTATCTAGAGAGTGGGATAGGTTTAATAACTACCCTAACCCTAACACGTACCCTAACCCTAACCCTTACCCTAACCCTAACACGTACCCTAATCCTAAACCGTACCCTAAACCGAGCCCTAACCCTAACACTAACCCTAACCCATACCCTACGCCATATCCGAACCCCTCCCCGAACCCATACCCTAAGCCGTACCCTAACCCTAACCCTAAGCCTAACCCTAACCCTAGGCTACCCTTGACTGCTTCTGCCTCCAATAGATTTCCTAAGCACTAGTGTTTTAAGGAACAGCTTAAAAAGAGAATCCTAATGTTATTTCTTTATAATGGATGTGTTCCTCATTTTATCCTAGTGTATAAACTCTTCTCCATGGCTGGACCCCCAAATAATATTCCTTTACGTTCTAGGGGGTATCTAGAGAGTGGGATAGGTTTAATCACTACACTAACCCTAACACGTACACTAACCCTAACCACTACCCTAACCCTAACACGTACCCTAATCCTAACCCAGACCCTAAACCGAGCCCTAACCCTAACACTAACCCTAACACTAACCCTAACCCATACCCTACGCTGTACCCGAAGCCCTCCCCGAACCCGTACCCTAAGCCGTACCGTAAGCCTAACCCTAACCCTAAGCCTAACCCTAGGCTACCCTTGACTGCTTCTGCCTCCAATAGATTTCCTAAGCACTAGTGTTTTAAGGAACAGCTTAAAAAGAGGATCCTAATGTGATTTCTTAATAATGGGTGTGTTCCTTATCTTATCCTAGTGTCTAAACGCTTCTTCATGGCTGGACCCCCAAATAATATTCCTTTACGTGCTATGGGGTATCTAGAGAGTGGGATAGGTTTAATAACTACCCTAAACCTAACGCGTACCCTAACCCTAACCCCTACCCTAACCCTAACAAGTACCCTAATCCTAAACCGTACCCTAAACCGAGCCCTAACCCTAACACTAACCCTAACCCTAACCCTAATCCATACCCTACGCCGTGCCCGAACCTCTCCCCGAACCCATACCCTAAGCCATACCCTAACCCTAACCCTAAGCCTAACCCTAACCCTAGGCTACCCTTGACTGCTTCTGCCTCCGATAGATTTCCTAAGCACTAGTGTTTTAAGGAACATCTTAAAAAGAGAATCCTAATGTGATTTCTTTATAATGGGTGTGTACCTTATCTTTTCCTAGTGTCTAAACTCTTCTCCATGGCTGGATCCCCAAATAATATTCCTTTACGTGCTAAGGGGTATCTAGAGAGTGGGATAGGTTTAATAACTACCCTAACCCTAACTCGTACCCTTAACCTAACCCCTACCCTAACCCTAACACGTACCCTAATCCTAACCTGTACCCTAAACCGAGCCCTAACCCTAACACTAACCCTAACCCTAACCCTAACCCATACCCTACGCCGTACCCGAAGCCCTCCCCGAACCCGTACCCTAAGCCTACCCCTAAGCCTAACCCTAACCCTAGGCTACCCTTGACTGCTTCTGCCTCCAATAGATTTCCTAAGCACTAGTGTTTTAAGGAACAGCTTAAAAAGAGAATCCTAATGTGATTTCTTTATAATGGGTGTGTTCCTTATCTAATCCTAGTGTCTAAACTCTTCTCCATGGCTGGACCCCCAAATAATATTCCTTTACGTGCTAAGGGGTATCTAGAGAGTGGGATAGGTTTAATAACTACCCTAACCCTAACGCGTACCCTAACCCTAACCCCTACCCTAACCCTAACACGTACCCTAATCCTAACCCATACCCTAAACCGAGCCCTAACCCTAACACTAACCCTAACCCTAACCCTAACCCATACCCTACGCCGTACCCGAAGCCCTCCCCGAACCCGTACCCTAAGCCGTACCCTAAGCCTAACCCTAAGCCTAACCCTAACCCTAGGCTACCCTTGACTGCTTCTGCCTCCAATAGATTTCCTAAGCACTAGTGTTTTAAGGAACAGCTTAAAAAGAGAATCCTAATGTGATTTCTTTATAATGGGTGTGTTCCTTATCTTATCCTAGTGTCTAAACTCTTCTCCATGGCTGGATCCCCAAATAATATTCCTTTACGTGCTAAGGGGTAACTAGAGAGTGGGATAGGTTTAATAACTACCCTAACCCTAACGCGTACCCTAACGCTAACCCCTACCCTAACCCTAACACGTACCCTAATCCTAAACCGTACCCTAAACCGAGCCCTAACCCTAACACTAAGCCTAACCCTAACCCTAACCCATACCCTACGCCGTACCCGAAGCCCTCCCCGAACACGTACCCTAAGCCGTACCCTAAGCCTAACCCTAAGCCTAACCCTAACCCTAGGCTACCCTTGACTGCTTCTGCCTCCAATAGATTTCCTAAGCACTAGTGTTTTAAGGAACAGCTTAAAAAGAGAATGCTAATGTGATTTCTTTATAATGTGTGTGTTCCTTATCTTATCCTAGTGTCTAAACTCTTCTCCATGGCTGGACCCCCAAATAATATTCCTTTACGTGCTAAGGGGTATCTAGAGAGTGGGATAGGTTTAATAACTACCCTAACCCTATCGCGTACCCTAACCATAACCCCTACCCTAACCCTAACACGTACCCTAATCCTAACCCGTACCCTAAACCGAGCCCTAACCCTAACACTAACCCTAACCCTAACCCTAACCCATACCCTACGCCGTACCCGAAACCCTCCCCGAACCCATACCCTAAGCCGAACCCTAAGCCTAACCCTAAGCCTAACCCTAACCCTAGGCTACCTTTGACTGCTTCTGCCTCCAATAGATTTCCTAAGCACTAGTGTTTTAAGGAACAGCTTAAAAAGAGAATCCTAATGTGATTTCTTTATAATGGATGTGTTCCTCATTTTATCCTAGTGTATAAACTCTTCTCCATGGCTGGACCCCCAAATAATATTCCTTTACGTTCTAGGGGGTATCTAGAGAGTGGGATAGGTTTAATCACTACAGTAACCCTAACATGTACACTAACCCTAACCACTACCCTAACCCTAACACGTACCCTAATCCTAACCCAGACCCTAAACCGAGCCCTAACCCTAACACTAACCCTAACACTAACCCTAACCCATACCCTACGCTGTACCCGAAGCCCTCCCCGAACCCGTACCCTAAGCCGTACCGTAAGCCTAACCCTAACCCTAAGCCTAACCCTAGGCTACCCTTGACTGCTTCTGCCTCCAATAGATTTCCTAAGCACTAGTGTTTTAAGGAACAGCTTAAAAAGAGGATCCTAATGTGATTTCTTAATAATGGGTGTGTTCCTTATCTTATCCTAGTGTCTAAACGCTTCTTCATGGCTGGACCCCCAAATAATATTCCTTTACGTGCTATGGGGTATCTAGAGAGTGGGATAGGTTTAATAACTACCCTAACCCTAACGCGTACCCTAACCCTAACCCCTACCCTAACCCTAACACGTACCCTAATCCTAAACCGTACCCTAAACCGAGGCCTAACCCTAACACTAACCCTAACCCTAACCCTAATCCATACCCTACGCCGTGCCCGAACCTCTCCCCGAACCCATACCCTAAGCCATACCCTAACCCTAACCCTAAGCCTAACCCTAACCCTAGGCTACCCTTGACTGCTTCTGCCTCCGATAGATTTCCTAAGCACTAGTGTTTTAAGGAACATCTTAAAAAGAGAATCCTAATGTGATTTCTTTATAATGGGTGTGTAACTTATCTTTTCCTAGTGTCTAAACTCTTCTCCATGGCTGGATCCCCAAATAATATTCCTTTACGTGCTAAGGGGTATCTAGAGAGTGGGATAGGTTTAATAACTACCCTAACCCTAACTCGTACCCTTAACCTAACCCCTACCCTAACCCTAACACGTACCCTAATCCTAACCCGTACCCTAAACCGAGCCCTAACCCTAACACTAACCCTAACCCGAACCCTAACCCATACCCTACGCCGTACCCGAAGCCCTCCCCGAACCCGTACCCTAAGCCTACCCCTAAGCCTAACCCTAACCCTAGGCTACCCTTGACTGCTTCTGCCTCCAATAGATTTCCTAAGCACTAGTGTTTTAAGGAACAGCTTAAAAAGAGAATCCTAATGTGATTTCTTTATAATGTGTGTGTTTCTTATATTATCTTAGTGTCTAAACTCTTCTCCATGGCTGGACCCCCAAATAGTATTCCTTTACGTGCTAAGGGGTAACTAGAGAGTGGGATAGGTTTAATAACTACCCTAACCCTAACGCGTACCCTAACGCTAACCCCTACCCTAACCCTAACACGTACCCTAATCCTAACTCGTACCCTAAACCGAGCCCTAACCCTAACACTAACCCTAACCCTAACCCTAACCCATACCCTACGCCGTACACGAAGCCCTCCCCGAACCCGTACCCTAAGACGTACCCTAAGACTAACCCTAAGCCTAACCCTAACCCTAGGCTACCCTTGACTGCTTCTGCCTCCAATATATTTCCTAAGCACTAGTGTTTTAAGGAACAGCTTAAAAAGAGAATCCTAATGTGATTTCTTTATAATGGGTGTGTTCCTTATCTAATCCTAGTGTCTAAACTCTTCTCCATGGCTGGACCCCCAAATAATATTCCTTTACGTGCTATGGGGTATCTAGAGAGTGGGATAGGTTTAATAACTACCCTAACCCTAACGCGTACCCTAACCCTAACCCCTACCCTAACCCTAACACGTACCCTAATCCTAACCCATACCCTAAACAGAGCCCTAACCCTAACACTAACCCTAACCCTAACCCTAACCCATACCCTACGCCGTACCCGAAGCCCTCCCCGAACCCGTACCCTAAGCCGTACCCTAAGCCTAACCCTAAGCCTAACCCTAACCCTAGGCTACCCTTGACTGCTTCTGCCTCCAATAGATTTCCTAAGCACTAGTGTTTTAAGGAACAGCTTAAAAAGAGAATCCTAATGTGATTTCTTTATAATGGGTGTGTTCCTTATCTTATCCTAGTGTCTAAACTCTTCTCCATGGCTGGATCCCCAAATAATATTCCTTTACGTGCTAAGGGGTAACTAGAGAGTGGGATAGGTTTAATAACTACCCTAACCCTAACGCGTACCCTAACGCTAACCCCTACCCTAACCCTAACACGTACCCTAATCCTAACCCGTACCCTAAACCGAGCCCTAACCCTAACACTAAGCCTAACCCTAACCCTAACCCATACCCTACGCCGTACCCGAAGCCCTCCCCGAACACGTACCCTAAGCCGTACCCTAAGCCTAACCCTAAGCCTAACCCTAACCCTAGGCTACCCTTGACTGCTTCTGCCTTCAATAGATTTCCTAAGCACTAGTGTTTTAAGGAACAGCTTAAAAAGAGAATGCTAATGTGATTTCTTTATAATGTGTGTGTTCCTTATCTTATCCTAGTGTCTAAACTCTTCTCCATGGCTGGACCCCCAAATAATATTCCTTTACGTGCTAAGGGGTATCTAGAGAGTGGGATAGGTTTAATAACTACCCTAACCCTAACGCGTACCCTAACCCTAACCCCTACCCTAACCCTAACACGTACCCTAATCCTAACCCGTACCCTAAACCGAGCCCTAACCCTAACACTAACCCTAACCCTAACCCTAACCCATACCCTACGCCGTACCCGAAACCCTCCCCGAACCCATACCCTAAGCCGTACCCTAAGCCTAACCCTAAGCCTAACCCTAACCCTAGGCTACCTTTGACTGCTTCTGCCTCCAATAGATTTCCTAAGCACTAGTGTTTTAAGGAACAGCTTAAAAAGAGAATCCTAATGTGATTTCTTTATAATGGGTGTGTTCCTTATCTTATCCTAGTGTCTAAACTCTTCTCCATGGCTGGACCCCCAAATAATATTCCTTTATGTGCTAAGGGGTATCTAGAGAGTGGGATAGGTTTAATCACTACCCTAACCCTAACGCGTACCATAACCCTAACCCCTACCCTAACCCTAACACGTACCCTAATCCTAACCCGTACCCTAAACCGAGCCCTAACCCTAACACTAACCCTAACCCTAACCCTAACCCATACCCTACGCCGTACCTGAAGCCCTCCCCGAACCCGTACCCTAAGCCTACCCCTAAGCCTAACCCTAACCCTAGGCTACCCTTGACTGCTTCTGCCTCCAATAGATTTCCTAAGCACTAGTGTTTTAAGGAACAGCTTAAAAAGAGAATCCTAATGTGATTTCTTTATAATGTGTGTGTTCCTTATATTATCTTAGTGTCTAAACTCTTCTCCATGCCTGGACCCCCAAATAATATACCTTTACGTGCTATGGGGTATCTAGAGAGTGGGATAGGTTTAATAACTACCCTAACCCTAACACGTACCCTAACCCTAACACCTACCCTAACCCTAACACGTACCCTAATCCTAAACCGTACCCTAAACCGAGCCCTAACCCTAACACTAACCCTAACCCTAACCCTAATCCATACCCTACGCCGTGCCCGAACCTCTCCCCGAACCCATACCCTAAGCCATACCCTAACCCTAACCCTAAGCCTAACCCTAACCCTAGGCTACCCTTGACTGCTTCTGCCTCCGATAGATTTCCTAAGCACTAGTGTTTTAAGGAACATCTTAAAAAGAGAATCCTAATGTGATTTCTTTATAATGGGTGTGTACCTTATCTTTTCCTAGTGTCTAAACTCTTCTCCATGGCTGGATCCCCAAATAATATTCCTTTACGTGCTAAGGGGTATCTAGAGAGTGGGATAGGTTTAATAACTACCCTAACCCTAACTCGTTCCCTTAACCTAACCCCTACCCTAACCCTAACACGTACCCTAATCCTAACCCGTACCCTAAACCGAGCCCTAACCCTAACACTAAACCTAACCCTATCCATAACCCATACCCTACGCCGTACCCGAAACCCTCCCCGAACCCGTACCCTAAGCCGTACCCTAACCCTAAACCTAAGCCTAACCCTAACCCTAGGCTACCCTTGACTTCCTCTGCCTCCAATAGGTTTCCTAAGCATTAGTGTTTTAAGGAACAGCTTAAAAAGAGAATCCTAATGTGATTTCTTTATAATGGATGTGTTCCTTATTTTATCCTAGTGTATAATCTCTTCTCCATGGCTGGACCCCCAAATAATATTCCTTGACGTGCTAAGGGGTATCTAGAGAGTGGGATAGTTTTAATAACTACCCGAACACTAACGCGTACCCTAACCCAAAACCCTACCCTAAACCTAACACGTACCCTAACCCTTACCCGTACCCTAAACCGAGCCCTAAACCTACCACTAACCCTAACCCTAACCCTAACCCATACCCTACGCCGTACTCGAAGCCCTCCCCGAACCCGTAACCGAAGCCGTACCCTAAGCCTAACCCTAAGCCTAACCCTAACCCTAGGCTACCCTTGACTGCTTCTGCCTCCAATAGATTTCCTAAGCATTTGTGTTTTAAGGAACAGCTTAA
Organism: Balaenoptera physalus; assembly: GCF_965194825.1. Classification (NCBI taxonomy): domain Eukaryota; kingdom Metazoa; phylum Chordata; class Mammalia; order Artiodactyla; family Balaenopteridae; genus Balaenoptera; species Balaenoptera physalus. Next base: position 168,356 of record NW_028125661.1, on the reverse strand, counting down.
AAAGAGAATCCTAATGTGATTTCTTTATAATGGGTATGTTCCTTATCTTATCCTAGTGTCTAAACTTTTCTCCATGGCTGGACCCCCAAATAATATTCCTTTATGTGCTAGGGGGTATCTAGAGAGTGGGATAGGTTTAATCACTACACTAACCCTAACACGTACACTAACCCTAACCACTAACCTAACCCTAACACGTACCCTAATCCTAACCCAGAACCTAAACCGAGACCTAACCCTAACACTAACCCTAAACCTAACCCTAACCCATACCCTACGCCGTACCCGAAGCCCTCCCCGAACCCGTACCCTAAGCCGTACCCTAAGCCTAACCCTAAGCCTAACCCTAACCCTAGGCTACCCTTGACTGCTTCTGCCTCCAATAGATTTCCTAAGCACTAGTGTTTTAAGGAACAGCTTAAAAAGAGAATCCTAATGTGATTTCTTTATAATGGGTGTGTTCCTTATCTTATCCTAGTGTCTAAACTCTTCTCCATGGCTGGACCCCCAAATAATATTCCTTTACGTGCTAAGGGGAATCTAGAGAGTGGGATAGGTTTAATAACTACCCTAACCCTAACGCGTACCCTAACCCTAACCCCTACCCTAACCCTAACACGTACCCTAAACCTAACCCGTACCCTAAATCGAGCCCTAACCCTAACACTAACCCTAACCCTAACCCTAACCCATACCCTACGCCGTACCCGAAGCCCTCCCCGAACCCGTACCCTAAGCCTACCCCTAAGCCTAACCCTAACCCTAGGCTACCCTTGACTGCTTCTGCCTCCAATAGATTTCCTAAGCACTAGTGTTTTAAGGAACAGCTTAAAAAGAGAATCCTAATGTGATTTCTTTATAATGTGTGTGTTCCTTATATTATCTTAGTGTCTAAACTCTTCTCCATGGCTGGACCCCCAAATAGTATTCCTTTACGTGCTAAGGGGTAACTAGAGAGTGGGATAGGTTTAATAACTACCCTAGCCCTAACGCGTACCCTAACGCTAACCCCTACCCTAACCCTAACACGTACCCTAATCCTAACTCGTACCCTAAACCGAGCCCTAACCCTAACACTAACCCTAACCCTAACCCACACCCTACGCCGTACAGGAAGCCCTCTCCGAACCCGTACCCTAAGACGTACCCTAAGACTAACCCTAAGCCTAACCCTAACCCTAGGCTACCCTTGACTGCTTCTGCCTCCAATATATTTCCTAAGCACTAGTGTTTTAAGGAACAGCTTAAAAAGAGAATCCTAATGTGATTTCTTTATAATGGGTGTGTTCCTTATCTAATCCTAGTGTCTAAACTCTTCTCCATGGCTGGACCCCCAAATAATATTCCTTTACGTGCTAAGGGGTATCTAGAGAGTGGGATAGGTTTAAAAACTACCCTATCCCTAACGCGTACCCTAACCCTAACCCCTACCCTAACCCTAACACGTACCCTAATCCTAACCCATACCCTAAACCGAGCCCTAACCCTAACACTAACCCTAACCCTAACCCTAACCCATACCCTACGCCGTACCCGAAGCCCTCCCCGAACCCGTACCCTAAGCCGTACCCTAAGCCTAACCCTAAGCCTAACCCTAACCCTAGGCTACCCTTGACTGCTTCTGCCTCCAATAGATTTCCTAAGCACTAGTGTTTTAAGGAACAGCTTAAAAAGACAATCCTAATGTGATTTCTTTATAATGGGTGTGTTCCTTATCTTATCCTAGTGTCTAAACTTTTCTCCATGGCTGGATCCCCAAATAATATTCCTTTACGTGCTAAGGGGTAACTAGAGAGTGGGATAGGTTTAATAACTACCCTAACCCTAACGCGTACCCTAACGCTAACCCCTACCCTAACCCTAACACGTACCCTAATCCTAACCCGTACCCTAAACCGAGCCCTAACCCTAACACTAAGCCTAACCCTAACCCTAACCCATACCCTACGCCGTACCTGAAGCCCTCCCCGAACACGTACCCTAAGCCGTACCCTAAGCCTAACCCTAAGCCTAACCCTAACCCTAGGCTACCCTTGACTGCTTCTGCCTCCAATAGATTTCCTAAGCACTAGTGTTTTAAGGAACAGCTTAAAAAGAGAATGCTAATGTGATTTCTTTATAATGTGTGTGTTCCTTATCTTATCCTAGTGTCTAAACTCTTCTCCATGGCTGGACCCCCAAATAATATTCCTTTACGTGCTAAGGGGTATCTAGAGAGTGGGATAGGTTTAATAACTACCCTAACCCTAACGCGTACCCTAACCCTAACCCCTACCCTAACCCTAACACGTACCCTAATCCTAACCCGTACCCTAAACCGAGCCCTAACCCTAACACTAACCCTAACCCTAACCCTAACCCATACCCTACGCCGTACCCGAAGCCCTCCCCGAACCCGTACCCTAAGCCTACCCCTAAGCCTAACCCTAACCCTAGGCTACCCTTGACTGCTTCTGCCTCCAATAGATTTCCTAAGCACTAGTGTTTTAAGGAACAGCTTAAAAAGAGAATCCTAATGTGATTTCTTTATAATGTGTGTGTTCCTTATATTATCTTAGTGTCTAAACTCTTCTCCATGCCTGGACCCCCAAATAATATACCTTTACGTGCTAAGGGGTATCTAGAGAGTGGGATAGGTTTAATAACTACCCTAACCCTAACGCGTACCCTAACCCTAACCCCTACCCTAACCCTAACACGTACCCTAATCCTAACCCGTACCCTAAACCGAGCCCTAACCCTAACACTAACCCTAACCCTAACCCTAACCCATACCCTACGCCGTACCCGAAACCCTCCCCGAACCCATACCCTAAGCCGTACCCTAAGCCTAACCCTAAGCCTAACCCTAACCCTAGGCTACCTTTGACTGCTTCTGCCTCCAATAGATTTCCTAAGCACTAGTGTTTTAAGGAACAGCTTAAAAAGAGAATCCTAATGTGATTTCTTTATAATGGGTGTGTTCCTTATCTTATCCTAGTGTCTAAACTCTTCTCCATGGCTGGACCCCCAAATAATATTCCTTTATGTGCTAAGGGGTATCTAGAGAGTGGGATAGGTTTAATCACTACCCTAACCCTAACGCGTACCATAACCCTAACCCCTACCCTAACCCTAACACGTACCCTAATCCTAACCCGTACCCTAAACCGAGCCCTAACCCTAACACTAACCCTAACCCTAACCCTAACCCATACCCTACGCCGTACCCGAAGCCCTCCCCGAACCCGTACCCTAAGCCTACCCCTAAGCCTAACCCTAACCCTAGGCTACCCTTGACTGCTTCTGCCTCCAATAGATTTCCTAAGCACTAGTGTTTTAAGGAACAGCTTAAAAAGAGAATCCTAATGTGATTTCTTTATAATGTGTGTGTTCCTTATATTATCTTAGTGTCTAAACTCTTCTCCATGCCTGGACCCCCAAATAATATACCTTTACGTGCTATGGGGTATCTAGAGAGTGGGATAGGTTTAATAACTACCCTAACCCTAACACGTACCCTAACCCTAACACCTACCCTAACCCTAACACGTACCCTAATCCTAAACCGTACCCTAAACCGAGCCCTAACCCTAACACTAACCCTAACCCTAACCCTAATCCATACCCTACGCCGTGCCCGAACCTCTCCCCGAACCCATACCCTAAGCCATACCCTAACCCTAACCCTAAGCCTAACCCTAACCCTAGGCTACCCTTGACTGCTTCTGCCTCCGATAGATTTCCTAAGCACTAGTGTTTTAAGGAACATCTTAAAAAGAGAATCCTAATGTGATTTCTTTATAATGGGTGTGTACCTTATCTTTTCCTAGTGTCTAAACTCTTCTCCATGGCTGGATCCCCAAATAATATTCCTTTACGTGCTAAGGGGTATCTAGAGAGTGGGATAGGTTTAATAACTACCCTAACCCTAACTCGTTCCCTTAACCTAACCCCTACCCTAACCCTAACACGTACCCTAATCCTAACCCGTACCCTAAACCGAGCCCTAACCCTAACACTAACCCTAACCCTATCCATAACCCATACCCTACGCCGTACCCGAAACCCTCCCCGAACCCGTACCCTAAGCCGTACCCTAACCCTAACCCTAAGCCTAACCCTAACCCTAGGCTACCCTTGACTTCCTCTGCCTCCAATAGGTTTCCTAAGCATTAGTGTTTTAAGGAACAGCTTAAAAAGAGAATCCTAATGTGATTTCTTTATAATGGATGTGTTCCTTATTTTATCCTAGTGTATAATCTCTTCTCCATGGCTGGACCCCCAAATAATATTCCTTGACGTGCTAAGGGGTATCTAGAGAGTGGGATAGTTTTAATAACTACCCGAACACTAACGCGTACCCTAACCCAAAACCCTACCCTAAACCTAACACGTACCCTAACCCTTACCCGTACTCTAAACCGAGCCCTAAACCTACCACTAACCCTAACCCTAACCCTAATCCATACCCTACGCCGTACTCGAAGCCCTCCCCGAACCCGTAACCGAAGCCGTACCCTAAGCCTAACCCTAAGCCTAACCCTAACCCTAGGCTACCCTTGACTGCTTCTGCCTCCAATAGATTTCCTAAGCATTTGTGTTTTAAGGAACAGCTTAAAAAGAGAATCCTAATGTGATTTCTTTATAATGGGTATGTTCCTTATCTTATCCTAGTGTCTAAACTTTTCTCCATGGCTGGACCCCCAAATAATATTCCTTTATGTGCTAGGGGGTATCTAGAGAGTGGGATAGGTTTAATCACTACACTAACCCTAACACGTACACTAACCCTAACCACTAACCTAACCCTAACACGTACCCTAATCCTAACCCAGAACCTAAACCGAGACCTAACCCTAACACTAACCCTAACCCTAACCCTAACCCATACCCTACGCCGTACCCGAAGCCCTCCCCGAACCCGTACCCTAAGCCGTACCCTAAGCCTAACCCTAAGCCTAACCCTAACCCTAGGCTACCCTTGACTGCTTCTGCCTCCAATAGATTTCCTAAGCACTAGTGTTTTAAGGAACAGCTTAAAAAGAGAATCCTAATGTGATTTCTTTATAATGGGTGTGTTCCTTATCTTATCCTAGTGTCTAAACTCTTCTCCATGGCTGGACCCCCAAATAATATTCCTTTACGTGCTAAGGGGAATCTAGAGAGTGGGATAGGTTTAATAACTACCCTAACCCTAACGCGTACCCTAACCCTAACCCCTACCCTAACCCTAACACGTACCCTAAACCTAACCCGTACCCTAAATCGAGCCCTAACCCTAACACTAACCCTAACCCTAACCCTAACCCATACCCTACGCCGTACCCGAAGCCCTCCCCGAACCCGTACCCTAAGCCTACCCCTAAGCCTAACCCTAACCCTAGGCTACCCTTGACTGCTTCTGCCTCCAATAGATTTCCTAAGCACTAGTGTTTTAAGGAACAGCTTAAAAAGAGAATCCTAATGTGATTTCTTTATAATGTGTGTGTTCCTTATATTATCTTAGTGTCTAAACTCCTCTCCATGGCTGGACCCCCAAATAGTATTCCTTTACGTGCTAAGGGGTAACTAGAGAGTGGGATAGGTTTAATAACTACCCTAACCCTAACGCGTACCCTAACGCTAACCCCTACCCTAACCCTAACACGTACCCTAATCCTAACTCGTACCCTAAACCGAGCCCTAACCCTAACACTAACCCTAACCCTAACCCATACCCTACGCCGTACAGGAAGCCCTCTCCGAACCCGTACCCTAAGACGTACCCTAAGACTAACCCTAAGCCTAACCCTAACCCTAGGCTACCCTTGACTGCTTCTGCCTCCAATATATTTCCTAAGCACTAGTGTTTTAAGGAACAGCTTAAAAAGAGAATCCTAATGTGATTTCTTTATAATGGGTGTGTTCCTTATCTAATCCTAGTGTCTAAACTCTTCTCCATGGCTGGACCCCCAAATAATATTCCTTTACGTGCTAAGGGGTATCTAGAGAGTGGGATAGGTTTAATAACTACCCTAACCCTAACGCGTACCCTAACCCTAACCCCTACCCTAACCCTAACACGTACCCTAATCCTAACCCATACCCTAAACCGAGCCCTAACCCTAACACTAACCCTAACCCTAACCCTAACCCATACCCTACGCCGTACCCGAAGCCCTCCCCGAACCCGTACCCTAAGCCGTACCCTAAGCCTAACCCTAAGCCTAACCCTAACCCTAGGCTACCCTTGACTGCTTCTGCCTCCAATAGATTTCCTAAGCACTAGTGTTTTAAGGAACAGCTTAAAAAGACAATCCTAATGTGATTTCTTTATAATGGGTGTGTTCCTTATCTTATCCTAGTGTCTAAACTCTTCTCCATGGCTGGATCCCCAAATAATATTCCTTTACGTGCTAAGGGGTAACTAGAGAGTGGGATAGGTTTAATAACTACCCTAACCCTAACGCGTACCCTAACGCTAACCCCTACCCTAACCCTAACACGTACCCTAATCCTAACCCGTACCCTAAACCGAGCCCTAACCCTAACCCTAAGCCTAACCCTAACCCTAGGCTACCCTTGACTGCTTCTGCCTCCGATAGATTTCCTAAGCACTAGTGTTTTAAGGAACATCTTAAAAAGAGAATCCTAATGTGATTTCTTTATAATGGGTGTGTACCTTATCTTTTCCTAGTGTCTAAACTCTTCTCCATGGCTGGATCCCCAAATAATATTCCTTTACGTGCTAAGGGGTATCTAGAGAGTGGGATAGGTTTAATAACTACCCTAACCCTAACTCGTTCCCTTAACCTAACCCCTACCCTAACCCTAACACGTACCCTAATCCTAACCCGTACCCTAAACCGAGCCCTAACCCTAACACTAACCCTAACCCTATCCATAACCCATACCCTACGCCGTACCCGAAACCCTCCCCGAACCCGTACCCTAAGCCGTACCCTAACCCTAACCCTAAGCCTAACCCTAACCCTAGGCTACCCTTGACTTCCTCTGCCTCCAATAGGTTTCCTAAGCATTAGTGTTTTAAGGAACAGCTTAAAAAGAGAATCCTAATGTGATTTCTTTATAATGGATGTGTTCCTTATTTTATCCTAGTGTATAATCTCTTCTCCATGGCTGGACCCCCAAATAATATTCCTTGACGTGCTAAGGGGTATCTAGAGAGTGGGATAGTTTTAATAACTACCCGAACACTAACGCGTACCCTAACCCAAAACCCTACCCTAAACCTAACACGTACCCTAACCCTTACCCGTACCCTAAACCGAGCCCTAAACCTACCACTAACCCTAACCCTAACCCTAACCCATACCCTACGCCGTACTCGAAGCCCTCCCCGAACCCGTAACCGAAGCCGTACCCTAAGCCTAACCCTAAGCCTAACCCTAACCCTAGGCTACCCTTGACTGCTTCTGCCTCCAATAGATTTCCTAAGCATTTGTGTTTTAAGGAACAGCTTAAAAAGAGAATCCTAATGTGATTTCTTTATAATGGGTATGTTCCTTATCTTATCCTAGTGTCTAAACTTTTCTCCATGGCTGGACCCCCAAATAATATTCCTTTATGTGCTAGGGGGTATCTAGAGAGTGGGATAGGTTTAATCACTACACTAACCCTAACACGTACACTAACCCTAACCACTAACCTAACCCTAACACGTACCCTAATCCTAACCCAGAACCTAAACCGAGACCTAACCCTAACACTAACCCTAAACCTAACCCTAACCCATACCCTACGCCGTACCCGAAGCCCTCCCCGAACCCGTACCCTAAGCCGTACCCTAAGCCTAACCCTAAGCCTAACCCTAACCCTAGGCTACCCTTGACTGCTTCTGCCTCCAATAGATTTCCTAAGCACTAGTGTTTTAAGGAACAGCTTAAAAAGAGAATCCTAATGTGATTTCTTTATAATGGGTGTGTTCCTTATCTTATCCTAGTGTCTAAACTCTTCTCCATGGCTGGACCCCCAAATAATATTCCTTTACGTGCTAAGGGGAATCTAGAGAGTGGGATAGGTTTAATAACTACCCTAACCCTAACGCGTACCCTAACCCTAACCCCTACCCTAACCCTAACACGTACCCTAAACCTAACCCGTACCCTAAATCGAGCCCTAACCCTAACACTAACCCTAACCCTAACCCTAACCCATACCCTACGCCGTACCCGAAGCCCTCCCCGAACCCGTACCCTAAGCCTACCCCTAAGCCTAACCCTAACCCTAGGCTACCCTTGACTGCTTCTGCCTCCAATAGATTTCCTAAGCACTAGTGTTTTAAGGAACAGCTTAAAAAGAGAATCCTAATGTGATTTCTTTATAATGTGTGTGTTCCTTATATTATCTTAGTGTCTAAACTCTTCTCCATGGCTGGACCCCCAAATAGTATTCCTTTACGTGCTAAGGGGTAACTAGAGAGTGGGATAGGTTTAATAACTACCCTAGCCCTAACGCGTACCCTAACGCTAACCCCTACCCTAACCCTAACACGTACCCTAATCCTAACTCGTACCCTAAACCGAGCCCTAACCCTAACACTAACCCTAACCCTAACCCATACCCTACGCCGTACAGGAAGCCCTCTCCGAACCCGTACCCTAAGACGTACCCTAAGACTAACCCTAAGCCTAACCCTAACCCTAGGCTACCCTTGACTGCTTCTGCCTCCAATATATTTCCTAAGCACTAGTGTTTTAAGGAACAGCTTAAAAAGAGAATCCTAATGTGATTTCTTTATAATGGGTGTGTTCCTTATCTAATCCTAGTGTCTAAACTCTTCTCCATGGCTGGACCCCCAAATAATATTCCTTTACGTGCTAAGGGGTATCTAGAGAGTGGGATAGGTTTAAAAACTACCCTATCCCTAACGCGTACCCTAACCCTAACCCCTACCCTAACCCTAACACGTACCCTAATCCTAACCCATACCCTAAACCGAGCCCTAACCCTAACACTAACCCTAACCCTAACCCTAACCCATACCCTACGCCGTACCCGAAGCCCTCCCCGAACCCGTACCCTAAGCCGTACCCTAAGCCTAACCCTAAGCCTAACCCTAACCCTAGGCTACCCTTGACTGCTTCTGCCTCCAATAGATTTCCTAAGCACTAGTGTTTTAAGGAACAGCTTAAAAAGACAATCCTAATGTGATTTCTTTATAATGGGTGTGTTCCTTATCTTATCCTAGTGTCTAAACTTTTCTCCATGGCTGGATCCCCAAATAATATTCCTTTACGTGCTAAGGGGTAACTAGAGAGTGGGATAGGTTTAATAACTACCCTAACCCTAACGCGTACCCTAACGCTAACCCCTACCCTAACCCTAACACGTACCCTAATCCTAACCCGTACCCTAAACCGAGCCCTAACCCTAACACTAAGCCTAACCCTAACCCTAACCCATACCCTACGCCGTACCTGAAGCCCTCCCCGAACACGTACCCTAAGCCGTACCCTAAGCCTAACCCTAAGCCTAACCCTAACCCTAGGCTACCCTTGACTGCTTCTGCCTCCAATAGATTTCCTAAGCACTAGTGTTTTAAGGAACAGCTTAAAAAGAGAATGCTAATGTGATTTCTTTATAATGTGTGTGTTCCTTATCTTATCCTAGTGTCTAAACTCTTCTCCATGGCTGGACCCCCAAATAATATTCCTTTACGTGCTAAGGGGTATCTAGAGAGTGGGATAGGTTTAATAACTACCCTAACCCTAACGCGTACCCTAACCCTAACCCCTACCCTAACCCTAACACGTACCCTAATCCTAACCCGTACCCTAAACCGAGCCCTAACCCTAACACTAACCCTAACCCTAACCCTAACCCATACCCTACGCCGTACCCGAAGCCCTCCCCGAACCCGTACCCTAAGCCTACCCCTAAGCCTAACCCTAACCCTAGGCTACCCTTGACTGCTTCTGCCTCCAATAGATTTCCTAAGCACTAGTGTTTTAAGGAACAGCTTAAAAAGAGAATCCTAATGTGATTTCTTTATAATGTGTGTGTTCCTTATATTATCTTAGTGTCTAAACTCTTCTCCATGCCTGGACCCCCAAATAATATACCTTTACGTGCTAAGGGGTATCTAGAGAGTGGGATAGGTTTAATAACTACCCTAACCCTAACGCGTACCCTAACCCTAACCCCTACCCTAACCCTAACACGTACCCTAATCCTAACCCGTACCCTAAACCGAGCCCTAACCCTAACACTAACCCTAACCCTAACCCTAACCCATACCCTACGCCGTACCCGAAACCCTCCCCGAACCCATACCCTAAGCCGTACCCTAAGCCTAACCCTAAGCCTAACCCTAACCCTAGGCTACCTTTGACTGCTTCTGCCTCCAATAGATTTCCTAAGCACTAGTGTTTTAAGGAACAGCTTAAAAAGAGAATCCTAATGTGATTTCTTTATAATGGGTGTGTTCCTTATCTTATCCTAGTGTCTAAACTCTTCTCCATGGCTGGACCCCCAAATAATATTCCTTTATGTGCTAAGGGGTATCTAGAGAGTGGGATAGGTTTAATCACTACCCTAACCCTAACGCGTACCATAACCCTAACCCCTACCCTAACCCTAACACGTACCCTAATCCTAACCCGTACCCTAAACCGAGCCCTAACCCTAACACTAACCCTAACCCTAACCCTAACCCATACCCTACGCCGTACCCGAAGCCCTCCCCGAACCCGTACCCTAAGCCTACCCCTAAGCCTAACCCTAACCCTAGGCTACCCTTGACTGCTTCTGCCTCCAATAGATTTCCTAAGCACTAGTGTTTTAAGGAACAGCTTAAAAAGAGAATCCTAATGTGATTTCTTTATAATGTGTGTGTTCCTTATATTATCTTAGTGTCTAAACTCTTCTCCATGCCTGGACCCCCAAATAATATACCTTTACGTGCTATGGGGTATCTAGAGAGTGGGATAGGTTTAATAACTACCCTAACCCTAACACGTACCCTAACCCTAACACCTACCCTAACCCTAACACGTACCCTAATCCTAAACCGTACCCTAAACCGAGCCCTAACCCTAACACTAACCCTAACCCTAACCCTAATCCATACCCTACGCCGTGCCCGAACCTCTCCCCGAACCCATACCCTAAGCCATACCCTAACCCTAACCCTAAGCCTAACCCTAACCCTAGGCTACCCTTGACTGCTTCTGCCTCCGATAGATTTCCTAAGCACTAGTGTTTTAAGGAACATCTTAAAAAGAGAATCCTAATGTGATTTCTTTATAATGGGTGTGTACCTTATCTTTTCCTAGTGTCTAAACTCTTCTCCATGGCTGGATCCCCAAATAATATTCCTTTACGTGCTAAGGGGTATCTAGAGAGTGGGATAGGTTTAATAACTACCCTAACCCTAACTCGTTCCCTTAACCTAACCCCTACCCTAACCCTAACACGTACCCTAATCCTAACCCGTACCCTAAACCGAGCCCTAACCCTAACACTAACCCTAACCCTATCCATAACCCATACCCTACGCCGTACCCGAAACCCTCCCCGAACCCGTACCCTAAGCCGTACCCTAACCCTAACCCTAAGCCTAACCCTAACCCTAGGCTACCCTTGACTTCCTCTGCCTCCAATAGGTTTCCTAAGCATTAGTGTTTTAAGGAACAGCTTAAAAAGAGAATCCTAATGTGATTTCTTTATAATGGATGTGTTCCTTATTTTATCCTAGTGTATAATCTCTTCTCCATGGCTGGACCCCCAAATAATATTCCTTGACGTGCTAAGGGGTATCTAGAGAGTGGGATAGTTTTAATAACTACCCGAACACTAACGCGTACCCTAACCCAAAACCCTACCCTAAACCTAACACGTACCCTAACCCTTACCCGTACCCTAAACCGAGCCCTAAACCTACCACTAACCCTAACCCTAACCCTAACCCATACCCTACGCCGTACTCGAAGCCCTCCCCGAACCCGTAACCGAAGCCGTACCCTAAGCCTAACCCTAAGCCTAACCCTAACCCTAGGCTACCCTTGACTGCTTCTGCCTCCAATAGATTTCCTAAGCATTTGTGTTTTAAGGAACAGCTTAAAAAGAGAATCCTAATGTGATTTCTTTATAATGGGTATGTTCCTTATCTTATCCTAGTGTCTAAACTTTTCTCCATGGCTGGACCCCCAAATAATATTCCTTTATGTGCTAGGGGGTATCTAGAGAGTGGGATAGGTTTAATCACTACACTAACCCTAACACGTACACTAACCCTAACCACTAACCTAACCCTAACACGTACCCTAATCCTAACCCAGAACCTAAACCGAGACCTAACCCTAACACTAACCCTAACCCTAACCCTAACCCATACCCTACGCCGTACCCGAAGCCCTCCCCGAACCCGTACCCTAAGCCGTACCCTAAGCCTAACCCTAAGCCTAACCCTAACCCTAGGCTACCCTTGACTGCTTCTGCCTCCAATAGATTTCCTAAGCACTAGTGTTTTAAGGAACAGCTTAAAAAGAGAATCCTAATGTGATTTCTTTATAATGGGTGTGTTCCTTATCTTATCCTAGTGTCTAAACTCTTCTCCATGGCTGGACCCCCAAATAATATTCCTTTACGTGCTAAGGGGAATCTAGAGAGTGGGATAGGTTTAATAACTACCCTAACCCTAACGCGTACCCTAACCCTAACCCCTACCCTAACCCTAACACGTACCCTAAACCTAACCCGTACCCTAAATCGAGCCCTAACCCTAACACTAACCCTAACCCTAACCCTAACCCATACCCTACGCCGTACCCGAAGCCCTCCCCGAACCCGTACCCTAAGCCTACCCCTAAGCCTAACCCTAACCCTAGGCTACCCTTGACTGCTTCTGCCTCCAATAGATTTCCTAAGCACTAGTGTTTTAAGGAACAGCTTAAAAAGAGAATCCTAATGTGATTTCTTTATAATGTGTGTGTTCCTTATATTATCTTAGTGTCTAAACTCCTCTCCATGGCTGGACCCCCAAATAGTATTCCTTTACGTGCTAAGGGGTAACTAGAGAGTGGGATAGGTTTAATAACTACCCTAACCCTAACGCGTACCCTAACGCTAACCCCTACCCTAACCCTAACACGTACCCTAATCCTAACTCGTACCCTAAACCGAGCCCTAACCCTAACACTAACCCTAACCCTAACCCATACCCTACGCCGTACAGGAAGCCCTCTCCGAACCCGTACCCTAAGACGTACCCTAAGACTAACCCTAAGCCTAACCCTAACCCTAGGCTACCCTTGACTGCTTCTGCCTCCAATATATTTCCTAAGCACTAGTGTTTTAAGGAACAGCTTAAAAAGAGAATCCTAATGTGATTTCTTTATAATGGGTGTGTTCCTTATCTAATCCTAGTGTCTAAACTCTTCTCCATGGCTGGACCCCCAAATAATATTCCTTTACGTGCTAAGGGGTATCTAGAGAGTGGGATAGGTTTAATAACTACCCTAACCCTAACGCGTACCCTAACCCTAACCCCTACCCTAACCCTAACACGTACCCTAATCCTAACCCATACCCTAAACCGAGCCCTAACCCTAACACTAACCCTAACCCTAACCCTAACCCATACCCTACGCCGTACCCGAAGCCCTCCCCGAACCCGTACCCTAAGCCGTACCCTAAGCCTAACCCTAAGCCTAACCCTAACCCTAGGCTACCCTTGACTGCTTCTGCCTCCAATAGATTTCCTAAGCACTAGTGTTTTAAGGAACAGCTTAAAAAGACAATCCTAATGTGATTTCTTTATAATGGGTGTGTTCCTTATCTTATCCTAGTGTCTAAACTCTTCTCCATGGCTGGATCCCCAAATAATATTCCTTTACGTGCTAAGGGGTAACTAGAGAGTGGGATAGGTTTAATAACTACCCTAACCCTAACGGGTACCCTAACGCTAACCCCTACCCTAACCCTAACACGTACCCTAATCCTAACCCGTACCCTAAACCGAGCCCTAACCCTAACACTAAGCCTAACCCTAACCCTAACCCATACCCTACGCCGTACCCGAAGCCCTCCCCGAACACGTACCCTAAGCCGTACCCTAAGCCTAACCCTAAGCCTAACCCTAACCCTAGGCTACCCTTGACTGCTTCTGCCTCCAATAGATTTCCTAAGCACTAGTGTTTTAAGGAACAGCTTAAAAAGAGAATGCTAATGTGATTTCTTTATAATGTGTGTGTTCCTTATCTTATCCTAGTGTCTAAACTCTTCTCCATGGCTGGACCCCCAAATAATATTCCTTTATGTGCTAAGGGGTATCTAGAGAGTGGGATAGGTTTAATAACTACCCTAACCCTAACGCGTACCCTAACCCTAACCCCTACCCTAACCCTAACACGTACCCTAATCCTAACCCGTACCCTAAACCGAGCCCTAACCCTAACACTAACCCTAACCCTAACCCTAACCCATACCCTACGCCGTACCCGAAGCCCTCCCCGAACCTGTACCCTAAGCCGTACCCTAAGCCTAACCCTAAGCCTAACCCTAACCCTAGGCTACCCTTGACTGCTTCTGCCTCCAATAGATTTCCTAAGCACTAGTGTTTTAAGGAACAGCTTAAAAAGAGAATGCTAATGTGATTTCTTTATAATGTGTGTGTTCCTTATCTTATCCTAGTGTCTAAACTCTTCTCCATGGCTGGACCCCCAAATAATATTCCTTTACGTGCTAAGGGGTATCTAGAGAGTGGGATAGGTTTAATAACTACCCTAACCCTAACGCGTACCCTAACCCTAACCCCTACCCTAACCCTAACACGTACCCTAATCCTAACCCGTACCCTAAACCGAGCCCTAACCCTAACACTAACCCTAACCCTAACCCTAACCCATACCCTACGCCGTACCCGAAGCCCTCCCCGAACCCGTACCCTAAGCCTACCCCTAAGCCTAACCCTAACCCTAGGCTACCCTTGACTGCTTCTGCCTCCAATAGATTTCCTAAGCACTAGTGTTTTAAGGAACAGCTTAAAAAGAGAATCCTAATGTGATTTCTTTATAATGTGTGTGTTCCTTATATTATCTTAGTGTCTAAACTCTTCTCCATGCCTGGACCCCCAAATAATATACCTTTACGTGCTAAGGGGTATCTATAGAGTGGGATAGGTTTAATAACTACCCTAACCGTAACGCGTACCCTAACCCTAACCCCTACCCTAACCCTAACATGTACCCTAATCCTAACCCGTAACCTAAACCGAGCCCTAAACATAACACTAACCCTAACCCTAACCCTAAACCATACCCTACGCCGTACCCGAACCCCTCCCCGAACACGTACCCTAAGCCATACCCTAAGCCTAACCGTAAGCCTAACCCTAACCCTAGGCTACCCTTGACTGCTTCTGCCTCCAATAGATTTCCTAAGCACTAGTGTTTTAAGGAACAGCTTAAAAAGAGAATCCTAATGTGATTTCTTTATAATGGGTGTGTTCCTTATCTTATCCTAGTGTCTAAACTCTTCTCCATGGCTGGACCCCAAATAATATTCCTTTACGTGCTAAGGGGTAACTAGAGAGTGGGATAGGTTTAATAACAACCCTATCCGTAACACGTACCCTAACCCTAACCCCTACCCTAACCCTAACACGAACCCTAATCCTAACCCGTACCCTAAAACGAGCCCTAACCCTATCAATAACCCTAACCCTAACCCATACCCTACGCCGTACCCGAAGCCCTCCCCGAACACGTACCCTAAGGCGTACCCTAAGCCTAACCCTAAGCCTAACCCTAACCCTAGGCTACCCTTGACTGCTTCTGCCTCCAATAGATTTCCTAAGCACTAGTGTTTTAAGGAACAGCTTAAAAAGAGAATCCTAATGTGATTTCTTTATAATGCGTGTGTTCCTTATCTAATCCTAGTGTCTAAACTCTTCTCCATGGCTGGACCCCCAAATAATATTCCTTTATGTGCTAAGGGGCATCGAGAGAGTGGGATAGGTTTAATCACTACCCTAACCCTAACGCGTACCCTAACCCTAACCCCTACCCTAACCCTAACACGTACCCTAATCCTAACCCGTACCCTAAACCGAGCCCTAACCCTAACACTAACCCTAACCCTAACCCTAACCCATACCCTACACCGTACCCGAAGCCCACCCCGAACCCGTACCCTAAGCCGTACCATAAGCCTAACCCTAAGCCTAACCCTAACCCTAGGCTACCCTTGACTGCTTCTGCCTCCAATAGATTTCCTAAGCACTAGTGTTTTAAGGAACAGCTTAAAAAGAGAATCCTAATGTGATTTCTTTATAATGTGTGTGTTCCTTATATTATCTTAGTGTCTAAACTCTTCTCCATGGCTGGACCACCAAATAATATTCCTTTACGTGCTAAGGGGTACCTAGAGAGTGGGATAGGTTTAATAACTACCCTAACCCTAACGCATACCCTAACCCTAACCCCTACCCTAACCCTAACACGTACCCTAATCCTAAGCCGTACCCTAAACCGAGCCCTAACCCTAACACTAACCGTAACCCTAACCCTAACCCATACCCTACGCCGTACCCGAAGCCCTCCCCGAACCCGTACCCTAAGCCGTACCCTAAGCCTAACCCTAAGCCTAACCCTAACCCTAGGCTACCCTTGACTGCTTCTGCCTCCAATAGATTTCCTAAGCACTAGTGTTTTAAAGAACAGCTTAAAAAGAGAATCCTAATGTGATTTCTTTATAATGGGTGTGTTCCTTATCTAATCCTAGTGTCTAAACTCTTCTCCATGGCTGGACCCCCAAATAATATTCCTTTATGTGCTAAGGGGTATCTACAGAGTGGGATAGGTTTAATCACTACCCTAACCCTAACGCGTACCCTAACCCTAACCCCTACCCTAACCCTAACACGTATCCTAATCCTAACCCGTACCCTAAACCGAGCCCTAACCATAACACTAACCCTAACCCTAACCCTAACCCATACACTACGCCGTACCCGAAGCCCTCCCCGAACCCGTACCCTAAGCCGTACCCTAAGCCTAACCCTAAGCCTAACCCTAACCCTAGGCTACCCTTGACTGCTTCTGCCTCCAATAGATTTCCTAAGCACTAGTGTTTTAAGGAACAGCTTAAAAAGAGAATCCGAATGTGATTTCTTTATAATGTGTGTGTTCCTTATATTATCTTAGTGTCTAAACTCTTCTCCATGGCTGGACCCCCAAATAATATTCCTTTACGTGCTAAGGGGTATCTAGAGAGTGGGATAGGTTTAATAACTACCCTAACCCTAACGCGTACCCTAACCCTAACCCCTACCCTAACCCTAACACGTACCCTAATCCTAACCCGTACCCTAAACCGAGCCCTAACCCTAACACTAACCCTAACCCTAACCCTAACCCATACCCTACGCCGTACCCGAAGCCCTCCCCGAACACGTACCCTAA
The DNA here is from genome assembly GCF_965194825.1 of Balaenoptera physalus. Taxonomy (NCBI): domain Eukaryota; kingdom Metazoa; phylum Chordata; class Mammalia; order Artiodactyla; family Balaenopteridae; genus Balaenoptera; species Balaenoptera physalus. Next base: position 150,969 of record NW_028125661.1, on the reverse strand, counting down.
TCCGTACCCTAAGCCTAACCCTAAGCCTAACCCTAACCCTAGGCTACCCTTGACTGCTTCTGCCACCAATAGATTTCCTAAGCACTAGTGTTTTAAGGAACAGCTTAAAAAGAGAATCCTAATGTGATTTCTTTATAATGTGTGTGTTCCTTATATTATCTTAGTGTCTAAACTCTTCTCCATGGCTGGACCCCCAAATAATATTCCTTTACGTGCTAAGGGGTATCTAGAGAGTGGGATAGGTTTAATAACTACCCTAACCCTAACGCGTACCCTAACCCTAACCCCTACCCTAACCCTAACACGTACCCAAATCCTAACCCGTACCCTAAACCGAGCCCTAACCCTAACACTAACCCTAACCCATACCCTACGCCATATCTGAACCCCTCCCCGAACCCATACCCTAAGCCGTACCCTAACCCTAACCCTACGCCTAACCGTAACACTAGGCTACCCTTGACTGCTTCTGCCTCCAATAGATTTCCTAACCACTAGTGTTTTAAGGAACAGCTTAAAAAGAGAATCCTAATGTGATTTCTTTATAATGGGTGTGTTCCTTATCTTATCCTAGTGTCTAAACTCTTCTCCATGGCTGGACCCCCAAATAATATTCCTTTACGTGCTAAGGGGAATCAAGAGTGGGATAGGTTTAATAACTATCCTAACCCTAACGCGTACCCTAACCCTAACCCCTACCCTAACCCTAACACGTACCCTAATCCTAACCCGTACCCTAAACCGAGCCCTATCCCTAACACTAACTCTAACCCTAACCCTAACCCATACCCTACGCCGTACCCGAAGCCCTCCCCGAACCCGTACCCTAAGCCGTACCATAAGCCTAACCCTAATCCTAACACTAACCCTAGGCTACCCTTGACTGCTTCTACCTCCAATAGAATTTCTAAGCACTAGTGTTTTAAGAAACACCTTAAAAAGAGAATCCTAATGTGATTTCTTTATAATGGGTGTGTTCCTTATCTTATCCTAGTGTCTAAACTCTTCTCCATGGCTGGACCTCCAAATAATATTCCTTTACGTGCTAAGGGGTATCTAGAGAGTGGGATAGGTTTAATAACTACCCTAACCCTAACGCGTACCCTAACCCTAACCCCTACCGTAACTCTAACACGTACCCTAATCCTAACCAATACCCTAAACCGAGCCCTAACCCTAACACTAACCCTAACCCTAACCCATACCCTACGCCGTACCAGAAGCCCTCCCCGAATCCGTACCCGAAGCCGTACCCTAAGCCTAACCCTAAGCCTAACCCTAACGCTAGACTACCCTTGACAGCTTCTGCCTCCAATAGATTTCCTAAGCACTAGTGTTTTAAGGAACAGCTTAAAAAGAGAATCCTAATGTGATTTCTTTATAATGGGTATGTTCCTTATCTTATCCTAGTGTCTAAACTTTTCTCCATGGCTGGAGTCCCAAATAATATTCCTTTACGTGCTAAAGGGTATCTAGATAGTGGGATAGGTTTAATAACTACCCTAACCCTAACACGTACACTAACCCTAACCACTACCCTAACCCTAACACGTACCCTAATCCTAACCCATACCCTAAACCGAGCCCTAACCCTTACACTAACCCTAACCCTAACCCATACACTACGCCGTACCCGAAGCACTCCCCGAAGCCGTACCCTAAGCCGTACCCTAAGCCTAACCCTACCCCTAGGCTACCCTTGACTGCTTCTGCATCCAATAGATTTCTTAAGCACTAGTGTTTTAAGGAACAGCTTAAAAAGAGAATCCTAATGTGATTTCTTTATAATGGGTGTGTTCCTTATCTTATCCTAGTGTCTAAACTCTTCTCCGTGGCTGGACCCCCAAATAATATTCCTTTACGTGCTAAGGGGAATCTAGAGAGTGGGATAGGTTTAATAACTACCCTAACCCTAACGCGTACCCTAACCCTAACCCCTACCCTAACCCTAACACGTACCCTAAACCTAACCCGTACCCTAAACCGAGCCCTAACCCTAACACTAACCCTAAACCTAATCCTAACCCATACCCTACGCCGTACCCGAAGCCCTCCCCGAACCCGTACCCTAAGCCGTACCCTAAGCCTAACCCTAAGCCTAACCCTAACCCTAGGCTACCGTTGACTGATTCTGCCTCCAATAGATTTCCTAAGCACTAGTGTTTTAAGGAACAGCTTAAAAAGAGAATCCTAATGTGATTTCTTTATAATGGGTATGTTCCTTATCTTATCCTAGTGTCTAAACCTTTCTCCATGGCTGGACCCCCAAATCATATTCCTTTACGTGCTAAGTGGTATCTAGAGAGTGGGATAGGTTTAATCACTACCCTAACCCTAACACATACCCTAATCCTAACCATTACCCTAACCCTAACACGTACCCTAATCCTAACCCATACCCTAAACCGAGCCCTAACCCTAACACTAACCCTAACCCTAACCCTAACCCATACCCTACGCCGTATCCGAACCCCTCCCAGAACCCGTACCCTAAGCCGTACCATAACCCTAACCCTAAGCCTAACCCTAACCCTAGGGTACCCTTGACTGCTTCTGCCTCCAATAGATTTCCTAAGCACTAGTGTTTTAAGGAACAGCTTAAAAAGAGAATCCTAATGTGATTTCTTTATAATGGGTGTGTTCCTCATCTTATCCTAGTGTCTAAACTCTTCTCCATGGCTGGACCCACAAATAATATTCCTTTACGTGCTAAGGAGTATCTAGAGAGTGGGATAGTTTTAATAACTACCCTAACCCTAACACGTACCCTAACCCTAACCCCTACCCTAACCCTAACACGTACCCTAATCCTAAACCGTACCCTAAACCGAGCCCTAACCCTAACACTAACCCTAACCCTAACCCTAACCCATACCCTACGCCGTACCCGAAGCCCTCCCCGAACCCGTACCCTAAGCCGTACCCTAAGCCTAACCCTAAGCCTAGGCTACCCTTGACTGCTTCTGCCTCCAATAGATTTCCTAAGCACTAGTGTTTTAAGGAACAGCTTAAAAAGAGAATCCTAATGTGATTTCTTTATAATGGGTGTGTTCCGTATCTAATCCTAGTGGGTAAACTCTTCTCCATGGCTCGACCCCCAAATAATATTCCTTTACGTGCTAAGGGGTATCTAGAGAGTGGGATAGGTTTAATCAGTACTCTAACCCTAACGCGTACCCTAACCCTAACCCCTACCCTAACCCTAACACGTACCCTAATCCTATCCCGTATCCTAAACCGAGCCGTAACCCTAACACTAACCCTAACCCTAACCCTAACCCTAACCGTACCCTAAACCGAGCCCTAACCCTAACACTAACCCTAACCCATACCCTACGCCATATCCGAACCCCTCCCCGAACCCATACCCTAAGCCGTACCCTAACCCTAACCCTAAGCCTAACCCTAACCCTAGGCTACCCTTGACTGCTTCTGCCTCCAATAGATTTCCTAAGCACTAGTGTTTTAAGGAACAGCTTAAAAAGAGAATCCTAATGTGATTTCTTTATAATGGATGTGTTCCTCATTTTATCCTAGTGTATAAACTCTTCTCCATGGCTGGACCCCCAAATAATATTCCTTTACGTGCTAGGGGGTATCTAGAGAGTGGGATAGGTTTAATCACTACACTAACCCTAACACGTACACTAACCCTAACCACTACCCTAACCCTAACACGTACCCTAATCCTAACGCAGACCCTAAACCGAGCCCTAACCGTAACACTAACCCTAACACTAACCCTAACCCATACCCTACGCTGTACCCGAAGCCCTCCCCGAACCCGTACCCTAAGCCGTACCGTAAGCGTAACCCTAACCCTAAGCCTAACCCTAGGCTACCCTTGACTGCTTCTGCCTCAAATAGATTTCCTAAGCACCAGTGTTTTAAGGAACAGCTTAAAAAGAGGATCCTAATGTGATTTCTTAATAATGGGGGTGTTCCTTATCTTATCCTAGTGTCTGAACGCTTCTCCATGGCTGGACCCCCAAATAATATTCCTTTACGTGCTATGGGGTATCTAGAGAGTGGGATAGGTTTAATAACTACCCTAACCCTAACGCGTACCCTAACCCTAACCCCTACCCTAACCCTAACACGTACCCTAATCCTAAACCGTACCCTAAACCGAGCCCTAACCCTAACACTAACCCTAACCCTAACCCTAACCCATACCCTACGCCGTGCCAGAACCTCTCCCCGAACCCATACCCTAAGCCATACCCTAACCCTACCCCTAAGCCTAACCCTAACCCTAGGCTACCCTTGACTGCTTCTGCCTCCAATAGATTTCCTAAGCACTAGTGTTTTAAGGAACAGCTTAAAAAGAGAATCCTAATGTGATTTCTTTATAATGTGTGTGTTTCTTATATTATCTTAGTGTCTAAACTCTTCTCCATGGCTGGACCCCCAAATAGTATTCCTTTACGTGCTAAGGGGTAACTAGAGAGTGGGATAGGTTTAATAACTACCCTAACCCTAACGCGTACCCTAACGCTAACCCCTACCCTAACCCTAACACGTACCCTAATCCTAACTCGTACCCTAAACCGAGCCCTAACCCTAACACTAACCCTAACCCTAACCCTAACCCATACCCTACGCCGTACACGAAGCCCTCCCCGAACCCGTACCCTAAGACGAACCCTAAGACTAACCCTAAGCCTAACCCTAACCCTAGGCTACCCTTGACTGCTTCTGCCTCCAATATATTTCCTAAGCACTAGTGTTTTAAGGAACAGCTTAAAAAGAGAATCCTAATGTGATTTCTTTATAATGGGTGTGTTCCTTATCTAATCCTAGTGTCTAAACTCTTCTCCATGGCTGGACCCCCAAATAATATTCCTTTACGTGCTAAGGGGTATCTAGAGAGTGGGATAGGTTTAATAACTACCCTAACCCTAACGCGTACCCTAACCCTGACCCCTACCCTAACCCTAACACGTACCCTAATCCTAACCCATACCCTAAACCGAGCCCTAACCCTAACACTAACCCTAACCCTAACCCTAACCCATACCCTACGCCGTACCCGAAGCCCTCCCCGAACCCGTACCCTAAGCCGTACCCTAAGCCTAACCCTAAGCCTAACCCTAACCCTAGGCTACCCTTGACTGCTTCTGCCTCCAATAGATTTCCTAAGCACTAGTGTTTTAAGGAACAGCTTAAAAAGAGAATCCTAATGTGATTTCTTTATAATGGGTGTGTTCCTTATCTTATCCTAGTGTCTAAACTCTTCTCCATGGCTGGATCCCCAAATAATATTCCTTTACGTGCTAAGGGGTAACTAGAGAGTGGGATAGGTTTAATAACTACCCTAACCCTAACGCGTACCCTAACGCTAACCCCTACCCTAACCCTAACACGTACCCTAATCCTAACCCGTACCCTAAACCGAGCCCTAACCCTAACACTAAGCCTAACCCTAACCCTAACCCATACCCTACGCCGTACCCGAAGCCCTCCCCGAACCCGTACCCTAAGCCGTACCCTAAGCCTAACCCTAAGCCTAACCCTAACCCTAGGCTACCCTTGACTGCTTCTGCCTCCAATAGATTTCCTAAGCACTAGTGTTTTAAAGAACAGCTTAAAAAGAGAATCCTAATGTGATTTCTTTATAATGGGTGTGTTCCTTATCTAATCCTAGTGTCTAAACTCTTCTCCATGGCTGGACCCCCAAATAATATTCCTTTATGTGCTAAGGGGTATCTACAGAGTGGGATAGGTTTAATCACTACCCTAACCCTAACGCGTACCCTAACCCTAACCCCTACCCTAACCCTAACACGTATCCTAATCCTAACCCGTACCCTAAACCGAGCCCTAACCATAACACTAACCCTAACCCTAACCCTAACCCATACACTACGCCGTACCCGAAGCCCTCCCCGAACCCGTACCCTAAGCCGTACCCTAAGCCTAACCCTAAGCCTAACCCTAACCCTAGGCTACCCTTGACTGCTTCTGCCTCCAATAGATTTCCTAAGCACTAGTGTTTTAAGGAACAGCTTAAAAAGAGAATCCGAATGTGATTTCTTTATAATGTGTGTGTTCCTTATATTATCTTAGTGTCTAAACTCTTCTCCATGGCTGGACCCCCAAATAATATTCCTTTACGTGCTAAGGGGTATCTAGAGAGTGGGATAGGTTTAATAACTACCCTAACCCTAACGCGTACCCTAACCCTAACCCCTACCCTAACCCTAACACGTACCCTAATCCTAACCCGTACCCTAAACCGAGCCCTAACCCTAACACTAACCCTAACCCTAACCCTAACCCATACCCTACGCCGTACCCGAAGCCCTCCCCGAACACGTACCCTAATCCGTACCCTAAGCCTAACCCTAAGCCTAACCCTAACCCTAGGCTACCCTTGACTGCTTCTGCCACCAATAGATTTCCTAAGCACTAGTGTTTTAAGGAACAGCTTAAAAAGAGAATCCTAATGTGATTTCTTTATAATGTGTGTGTTCCTTATATTATCTTAGTGTCTAAACTCTTCTCCATGGCTGGACCCCCAAATAATATTCCTTTACGTGCTAAGGGGTATCTAGAGAGTGGGATAGGTTTAATAACTACCCTAACCCTAACGCGTACCCTAACCCTAACCCCTACCCTAACCCTAACACGTACCCAAATCCTAACCCGTACCCTAAACCGAGCCCTAACCCTAACACTAACCCTAACCCATACCCTACGCCATATCTGAACCCCTCCCCGAACCCATACCCTAAGCCGTACCCTAACCCTAACCCTACGCCTAACCGTAACACTAGGCTACCCTTGACTGCTTCTGCCTCCAATAGATTTCCTAACCACTAGTGTTTTAAGGAACAGCTTAAAAAGAGAATCCTAATGTGATTTCTTTATAATGGGTGTGTTCCTTATCTTATCCTAGTGTCTAAACTCTTCTCCATGGCTGGACCCCCAAATAATATTCCTTTACGTGCTAAGGGGAATCAAGAGTGGGATAGGTTTAATAACTATCCTAACCCTAACGCGTACCCTAACCCTAACCCCTACCCTAACCCTAACACGTACCCTAATCCTAACCCGTACCCTAAACCGAGCCCTATCCCTAACACTAACCCTAACCCTAACCCTAACCCATACCCTACGCCGTACCCGAAGCCCTCCCCGAACCCGTACCCTAAGCCGTACCATAAGCCTAACCCTAATCCTAACACTAACCCTAGGCTACCCTTGACTGCTTCTACCTCCAATAGAATTTCTAAGCACTAGTGTTTTAAGAAACACCTTAAAAAGAGAATCCTAATGTGATTTCTTTATAATGGGTGTGTTCCTTATCTTATCCTAGTGTCTAAACTCTTCTCCATGGCTGGACCTCCAAATAATATTCCTTTACGTGCTAAGGGGTATCTAGAGAGTGGGATAGGTTTAATAACTACCCTAACCCTAACGCGTACCCTAACCCTAACCCCTACCGTAACTCTAACACGTACCCTAATCCTAACCAATACCCTAAACCGAGCCCTAACCCTAACACTAACCCTAACCCTAACCCATACCCTACGCCGTACCAGAAGCCCTCCCCGAATCCGTACCCGAAGCCGTACCCTAAGCCTAACCCTAAGCCTAACCCTAACGCTAGACTACCCTTGACAGCCTCTGCCTCCAATAGATTTCCTAAGCACTAGTGTTTTAAGGAACAGCTTAAAAAGAGAATCCTAATGTGATTTCTTTATAATGGGTATGTTCCTTATCTTATCCTAGTGTCTAAACTTTTCTCCATGGCTGGAGCCCCAAATAATATTCCTTTACGTGCTAAAGGGTATCTAGATAGTGGGATAGGTTTAATAACTACCCTAACCCTAACACGTACACTAACCCTAACCACTACCCTAACCCTAACACGTACCCTAATCCTAACCCATACCCTAAACCGAGCCCTAACCCTTACACTAACCCTAACCCTAACCCATACACTACGCCGTACCCGAAGCACTCCCCGAAGCCGTACCCTAAGCCGTACCCTAAGCCTAACCCTACCCCTAGGCTACCCTTGACTGCTTCTGCATCCAATAGATTTCTTAAGCACTAGTGTTTTAAGGAACAGCTTAAAAAGAGAATCCTAATGTGATTTCTTTATAATGGGTGTGTTCCTTATCTTATCCTAGTGTCTAAACTCTTCTCCGTGGCTGGACCCCCAAATAATATTCCTTTACGTGCTAAGGGGAATCTAGAGAGTGGGATAGGTTTAATAACTACCCTAACCCTAACGCGTACCCTAACCCTAACCCCTACCCTAACCCTAACACGTACCCTAAACCTAACCCGTACCCTAAACCGAGCCCTAACCCTAACACTAACCCTAAACCTAATCCTAACCCATACCCTACGCCGTACCCGAAGCCCTCCCCGAACCCGTACCCTAAGCCGTACCCTAAGCCTAACCCTAAGCCTAACCCTAACCCTAGGCTACCGTTGACTGATTCTGCCTCCAATAGATTTCCTAAGCACTAGTGTTTTAAGGAACAGCTTAAAAAGAGAATCCTAATGTGATTTCTTTATAATGGGTATGTTCCTTATCTTATCCTAGTGTCTAAACCTTTCTCCATGGCTGGACCCCCAAATCATATTCCTTTACGTGCTAAGTGGTATCTAGAGAGTGGGATAGGTTTAATCACTACCCTAACCCTAACACATACCCTAATCCTAACCATTACCCTAACCCTAACACGTACCCTAATCCTAACCCATACCCTAAACCGAGCCCTAACCCTAACACTAACCCTAACCCTAACCCTAACCCATACCCTACGCCGTATCCGAACCCCTCCCAGAACCCGTACCCTAAGCCGTACCATAACCCTAACCCTAAGCCTAACCCTAACCCTAGGGTACCCTTGACTGCTTCTGCCTCCAATAGATTTCCTAAGCACTAGTGTTTTAAGGAACAGCTTAAAAAGAGAATCCTAATGTGATTTCTTTATAATGGGTGTGTTCCTCATCTTATCCTAGTGTCTAAACTCTTCTCCATGGCTGGACCCACAAATAATATTCCTTTACGTGCTAAGGAGTATCTAGAGAGTGGGATAGTTTTAATAACTACCCTAACCCTAACACGTACCCTAACCCTAACCCCTACCCTAACCCTAACACGTACCCTAATCCTAAACCGTACCCTAAACCGAGCCCTAACCCTAACACTAACCCTAACCCTAACCCTAACCCATACCCTACGCCGTACCCGAAGCCCTCCCCGAACCCGTACCCTAAGCCGTACCCTAAGCCTAACCCTAAGCCTAGGCTACCCTTGACTGCTTCTGCCTCCAATAGATTTCCTAAGCACTAGTGTTTTAAGGAACAGCTTAAAAAGAGAATCCTAATGTGATTTCTTTATAATGGGTGTGTTCCGTATCTAATCCTAGTGGGTAAACTCTTCTCCATGGCTCGACCCCCAAATAATATTCCTTTACGTGCTAAGGGGTATCTAGAGAGTGGGATAGGTTTAATCAGTACTCTAACCCTAACGCGTACCCTAACCCTAACCCCTACCCTAACCCTAACACGTACCCTAATCCTATCCCGTATCCTAAACCGAGCCGTAACCCTAACACTAACCCTAACCCTAACCCTAACCCTAACCGTACCCTAAACCGAGCCCTAACCCTAACACTAACCCTAACCCATACCCTACGCCATATCCGAACCCCTCCCCGAACCCATACCCTAAGCCGTACCCTAACCCTAACCCTAAGCCTAACCCTAACCCTAGGCTACCCTTGACTGCTTCTGCCTCCAATAGATTTCCTAAGCACTAGTGTTTTAAGGAACAGCTTAAAAAGAGAATCCTAATGTGATTTCTTTATAATGGATGTGTTCCTCATTTTATCCTAGTGTATAAACTCTTCTCCATGGCTGGACCCCCAAATAATATTCCTTTACGTGCTAGGGGGTATCTAGAGAGTGGGATAGGTTTAATCACTACACTAACCCTAACACGTACACTAACCCTAACCACTACCCTAACCCTAACACGTACCCTAATCCTAACGCAGACCCTAAACCGAGCCCTAACCCTAACACTAACCCTAACACTAACCCTAACCCATACCCTACGCTGTACCCGAAGCCCTCCCCGAACCCGTACCCTAAGCCGTACCGTAAGCGTAACCCTAACCCTAAGCCTAACCCTAGGCTACCCTTGACTGCTTCTGCCTCAAATAGATTTCCTAAGCACTAGTGTTTTAAGGAACAGCTTAAAAAGAGGATCCTAATGTGATTTCTTAATAATGGGGGTGTTCCTTATCTTATCCTAGTGTCTGAACGCTTCTCCATGGCTGGACCCCCAAATAATATTCCTTTACGTGCTATGGGGTATCTAGAGAGTGGGATAGGTTTAATAACTACCCTAACCCTAACACGTACCCTAACCCTAACCCCTACCCTAACCCTAACACGTACCCTAATCCTAAACCGTACCCTAAACCGAGCCCTAACCCTAACACTAACCCTAACCCTAACCCTAACCCATACCCTACGCCGTGCCAGAACCTCTCCCCGAACCCATACCCTAAGCCATACCCTAACCCTACCCCTAAGCCTAACCCTAACCCTAGGCTACCCTTGACTGCTTCTGCCTCCAATAGATTTCCTAAGCACTAGTGTTTTAAGGAACAGCTTAAAAAGAGAATCCTAATGTGATTTCTTTATAATGTGTGTGTTTCTTATATTATCTTAGTGTCTAAACTCTTCTCCATGGCTGGACCCCCAAATAGTATTCCTTTACGTGCTAAGGGGTAACTAGAGAGTGGGATAGGTTTAATAACTACCCTAACCCTAACGCGTACCCTAACGCTAACCCCTACCCTAACCCTAACACGTACCCTAATCCTAACTCGTACCCTAAACCGAGCCCTAACCCTAACACTAACCCTAACCCTAACCCTAACCCATACCCTACGCCGTACACGAAGCCCTCCCCGAACCCGTACCCTAAGACGTACCCTAAGACTAACCCTAAGCCTAACCCTAACCCTAGGCTACCCTTGACTGCTTCTGCCTCCAATATATTTCCTAAGCACTAGTGTTTTAAGGAACAGCTTAAAAAGAGAATCCTAATGTGATTTCTTTATAATGGGTGTGTTCCTTATCTAATCCTAGTGTCTAAACTCTTCTCCATGGCTGGACCCCCAAATAATATTCCTTTACGTGCTAAGGGGTATCTAGAGAGTGGGATAGGTTTAATAACTACCCTAACCCTAACGCGTACCCTAACCCTAACCCCTACCCTAACCCTAACACGTACCCTAATCCTAACCCATACCCTAAACCGAGCCCTAACCCTAACACTAACCCTAACCCTAACCCTAACCCATACCCTACGCCGTACCCGAAGCCCTCCCCGAACCCGTACCCTAAGCCGTACCCTAAGCCTAACCCTAAGCCTAACCCTAACCCTAGGCTACCCTTGACTGCTTCTGCCTCCAATAGATTTCCTAAGCACTAGTGTTTTAAGGAACAGCTTAAAAAGAGAATCCTAATGTGATTTCTTTATAATGGGTGTGTTCCTTATCTTATCCTAGTGTCTAAACTCTTCTCCATGGCTGGATCCCCAAATAATATTCCTTTACGTGCTAAGGGGTAACTAGAGAGTGGGATAGGTTTAATAACTACCCTAACCCTAACGCGTACCCTAACGCTAACCCCTACCCTAACCCTAACACGTACCCTAATCCTAACCCGTACCCTAAACCGAGCCCTAACCCTAACACTAAGCCTAACCCTAACCCTAACCCATACCCTACGCCGTACCCGAAGCCCTCCCCGAACACGTAACCTAAGCCGTACCCTAAGCCTAACCCTAAGCCTAACCCTAACCCTAGGCTACCCTTGACTGCTTCTGCCTTCAATAGATTTCCTAAGCACTAGTGTTTTAAGGAACAGCTTAAAAAGAGAATGCTAATGTGATTTCTTTATAATGTGTGTGTTCCTTATCTTATCCTAGTGTCTAAACTCTTCTCCATGGCTGGACCCCCAAATAATATTCCTTTACGTGCTAAGGGGTATCTAGAGAGTGGGATAGGTTTAATAACTACCCTAACCCTAACGCGTACCCTAACCCTAACCCCTACCCTAACCCTAACACGTACCCTAATCCTAACCCGTACCCTAAACCGAGCCCTAACCCTAACACTAACCCTAACCCTAACCCTAACCCATACCCTACGCCGTACCCGAAACCCTCCCCGAACCCATACCCTAAGCCGTACCCTAAGCCTAACCCTAAGCCTAACCCTAACCCTAGGCTACCTTTGACTGCTTCTGCCTCCAATAGATTTCCTAAGCACTAGTGTTTTAAGGAACAGCTTAAAAAGAGAATCCTAATGTGATTTCTTTATAATGGGTGTGTTCCTTATCTTATCCTAGTGTCTAAACTCTTCTCCATGGCTGGACCCCCAAATAATATTCCTTTATGTGCTAAGGGGTATCTAGAGAGTGGGATAGGTTTAATCACTACCCTAACCCTAACGCGTACCATAACCCTAACCCCTACCCTAACCCTAACACGTACCCTAATCCTAACCCGTACCCTAAACCGAGCCCTAACCCTAACACTAACCCTAACCCTAACCCTAACCCATACCCTACGCCGTACCCGAAGCCCTCCCCGAACCCGTACCCTAAGCCTACCCCTAAGCCTAACCCTAACCCTAGGCTACCCTTGACTGCTTCTGCCTCCAATAGATTTCCTAAGCACTAGTGTTTTAAGGAACAGCTTAAAAAGAGAATCCTAATGTGATTTCTTTATAATGTGTGTGTTCCTTATATTATCTTAGTGTCTAAACTCTTCTCCATGCCTGGACCCCCAAATAATATACCTTTACGTGCTATGGGGTATCTAGAGAGTGGGATAGGTTTAATAACTACCCTAACCCTAACACGTACCCTAACCCTAACACCTACCCTAACCCTAACACGTACCCTAATCCTAAACCGTACCCTAAACCGAGCCCTAACCCTAACACTAACCCTAACCCTAACCCTAATCCATACCCTACGCCGTGCCCGAACCTCTCCCCGAACCCATACCCTAAGCCATACCCTAACCCTAACCCTAAGCCTAACCCTAACCCTAGGCTACCCTTGACTGCTTCTGCCTCCGATAGATTTCCTAAGCACTAGTGTTTTAAGGAACATCTTAAAAAGAGAATCCTAATGTGATTTCTTTATAATGGGTGTGTACCTTATCTTTTCCTAGTGTCTAAACTCTTCTCCATGGCTGGATCCCCAAATAATATTCCTTTACGTGCTAAGGGGTATCTAGAGAGTGGGATAGGTTTAATAACTACCCTAACCCTAACTCGTTCCCTTAACCTAACCCCTACCCTAACCCTAACACGTACCCTAATCCTAACCCGTACCCTAAACCGAGCCCTAACCCTAACACTAACCCTAACCCTATCCATAACCCATACCCTACGCCGTACCCGAAACCCTCCCCGAACCCGTACCCTAAGCCGTACCCTAACCCTAACCCTAAGCCTAACCCTAACCCTAGGCTACCCTTGACTTCCTCTGCCTCCAATAGGTTTCCTAAGCATTAGTGTTTTAAGGAACAGCTTAAAAAGAGAATCCTAATGTGATTTCTTTATAATGGATGTGTTCCTTATTTTATCCTAGTGTATAATCTCTTCTCCATGGCTGGACCCCCAAATAATATTCCTTGACGTGCTAAGGGGTATCTAGAGAGTGGGATAGTTTTAATAACTACCCGAACACTAACGCGTACCCTAACCCAAAACCCTACCCTAAACCTAACACGTACCCTAACCCTTACCCGTACCCTAAACCGAGCCCTAAACCTACCACTAACCCTAACCCTAACCCTAACCCATACCCTACGCCGTACTCGAAGCCCTCCCCGAACCCGTAACCGAAGCCGTACCCTAAGCCTAACCCTAAGCCTAACCCTAACCCTAGGCTACCCTTGACTGCTTCTGCCTCCAATAGATTTCCTAAGCATTTGTGTTTTAAGGAACAGCTTAAAAAGAGAATCCTAATGTGATTTCTTTATAATGGGTATGTTCCTTATCTTATCCTAGTGTCTAAACTTTTCTCCATGGCTGGACCCCCAAATAATATTCCTTTATGTGCTAGGGGGTATCTAGAGAGTGGGATAGGTTTAATCACTACACTAACCCTAACACGTACACTAACCCTAACCACTAACCTAACCCTAACACGTACCCTAATCCTAACCCAGAACCTAAACCGAGACCTAACCCTAACACTAACCCTAACCCTAACCCTAACCCATACCCTACGCCGTACCCGAAGCCCTCCCCGAACCCGTACCCTAAGCCGTACCCTAAGCCTAACCCTAAGCCTAACCCTAACCCTAGGCTACCCTTGACTGCTTCTGCCTCCAATAGATTTCCTAAGCACTAGTGTTTTAAGGAACAGCTTAAAAAGAGAATCCTAATGTGATTTCTTTATAATGGGTGTGTTCCTTATCTTATCCTAGTGTCTAAACTCTTCTCCATGGCTGGACCCCCAAATAATATTCCTTTACGTGCTAAGGGGAATCTAGAGAGTGGGATAGGTTTAATAACTACCCTAACCCTAACGCGTACCCTAACCCTAACCCCTACCCTAACCCTAACACGTACCCTAAACCTAACCCGTACCCTAAATCGAGCCCTAACCCTAACACTAACCCTAACCCTAACCCTAACCCATACCCTACGCCGTACCCGAAGCCCTCCCCGAACCCGTACCCTAAGCCTACCCCTAAGCCTAACCCTAACCCTAGGCTACCCTTGACTGCTTCTGCCTCCAATAGATTTCCTAAGCACTAGTGTTTTAAGGAACAGCTTAAAAAGAGAATCCTAATGTGATTTCTTTATAATGTGTGTGTTCCTTATATTATCTTAGTGTCTAAACTCTTCTCCATGGCTGGACCCCCAAATAGTATTCCTTTACGTGCTAAGGGGTAACTAGAGAGTGGGATAGGTTTAATAACTACCCTAACCCTAACGCGTACCCTAACGCTAACCCCTACCCTAACCCTAACACGTACCCTAATCCTAACTCGTACCCTAAACCGAGCCCTAACCCTAACACTAACCCTAACCCTAACCCTAACCCATACCCTACGCCGTACCCGAAACCCTCCCCGAACCCATACCCTAAGCCGTACCCTAAGCCTAACCCTAAGCCTAACCCTAACCCTAGGCTACCTTTGACTGCTTCTGCCTCCAATAGATTTCCTAAGCACTAGTGTTTTAAGGAACAGCTTAAAAAGAGAATCCTAATGTGATTTCTTTATAATGGGTGTGTTCCTTATCTTATCCTAGTGTCTAAACTCTTCTCCATGGCTGGACCCCCAAATAATATTCCTTTATGTGCTAAGGGGTATCTAGAGAGTGGGATAGGTTTAATCACTACCCTAACCCTAACGCGTACCATAACCCTAACCCCTACCCTAACCCTAACACGTACCCTAATCCTAACCCGTACCCTAAACCGAGCCCTAACCCTAACACTAACCCTAACCCTAACCCTAACCCATACCCTACGCCGTACCCGAAGCCCTCCCCGAACCCGTACCCTAAGCCTACCCCTAAGCCTAACCCTAACCCTAGGCTACCCTTGACTGCTTCTGCCTCCAATAGATTTCCTAAGCACTAGTGTTTTAAGGAACAGCTTAAAAAGAGAATCCTAATGTGATTTCTTTATAATGTGTGTGTTCCTTATATTATCTTAGTGTCTAAACTCTTCTCCATGCCTGGACCCCCAAATAATATACCTTTACGTGCTATGGGGTATCTAGAGAGTGGGATAGGTTTAATAACTACCCTAACCCTAACACGTACCCTAACCCTAACACCTACCCTAACCCTAACACGTACCCTAATCCTAAACCGTACCCTAAACCGAGCCCTAACCCTAACACTAACCCTAACCCTAACCCTAATCCATACCCTACGCCGTGCCCGAACCTCTCCCCGAACCCATACCCTAAGCCATACCCTAACCCTAACCCTAAGCCTAACCCTAACCCTAGGCTACCCTTGACTGCTTCTGCCTCCGATAGATTTCCTAAGCACTAGTGTTTTAAGGAACATCTTAAAAAGAGAATCCTAATGTGATTTCTTTATAATGGGTGTGTACCTTATCTTTTCCTAGTGTCTAAACTCTTCTCCATGGCTGGATCCCCAAATAATATTCCTTTACGTGCTAAGGGGTATCTAGAGAGTGGGATAGGTTTAATAACTACCCTAACCCTAACTCGTTCCCTTAACCTAACCCCTACCCTAACCCTAACACGTACCCTAATCCTAACCCGTACCCTAAACCGAGCCCTAACCCTAACACTAACCCTAACCCTATCCATAACCCATACCCTACGCCGTACCCGAAACCCTCCCCGAACCCGTACCCTAAGCCGTACCCTAACCCTAACCCTAAGCCTAACCCTAACCCTAGGCTACCCTTGACTTCCTCTGCCTCCAATAGGTTTCCTAAGCATTAGTGTTTTAAGGAACAGCTTAAAAAGAGAATCCTAATGTGATTTCTTTATAATGGATGTGTTCCTTATTTTATCCTAGTGTATAATCTCTTCTCCATGGCTGGACCCCCAAATAATATTCCTTGACGTGCTAAGGGGTATCTAGAGAGTGGGATAGTTTTAATAACTACCCGAACACTAACGCGTACCCTAACCCAAAACCCTACCCTAAACCTAACACGTACCCTAACCCTTACCCGTACCCTAAACCGAGCCCTAAACCTACCACTAACCCTAACCCTAACCCTAACCCATACCCTACGCCGTACTCGAAGCCCTCCCCGAACCCGTAACCGAAGCCGTACCCTAAGCCTAACCCTAAGCCTAACCCTAACCCTAGGCTACCCTTGACTGCTTCTGCCTCCAATAGATTTCCTAAGCATTTGTGTTTTAAGGAACAGCTTAAAAAGAGAATCCTAATGTGATTTCTTTATAATGGGTATGTTCCTTATCTTATCCTAGTGTCTAAACTTTTCTCCATGGCTGGACCCCCAAATAATATTCCTTTATGTGCTAGGGGGTATCTAGAGAGTGGGATAGGTTTAATCACTACACTAACCCTAACACGTACACTAACCCTAACCACTAACCTAACCCTAACACGTACCCTAATCCTAACCCAGAACCTAAACCGAGACCTAACCCTAACACTAACCCTAACCCTAACCCTAACCCATACCCTACGCCGTACCCGAAGCCCTCCCCGAACCCGTACCCTAAGCCGTACCCTAAGCCTAACCCTAAGCCTAACCCTAACCCTAGGCTACCCTTGACTGCTTCTGCCTCCAATAGATTTCCTAAGCACTAGTGTTTTAAGGAACAGCTTAAAAAGAGAATCCTAATGTGATTTCTTTATAATGGGTGTGTTCCTTATCTTATCCTAGTGTCTAAACTCTTCTCCATGGCTGGACCCCCAAATAATATTCCTTTACGTGCTAAGGGGAATCTAGAGAGTGGGATAGGTTTAATAACTACCCTAACCCTAACGCGTACCCTAACCCTAACCCCTACCCTAACCCTAACATGTACCCTAAACCTAACCCGTACCCTAAATCGAGCCCTAACCCTAACACTAACCCTAACCCTAACCCTAACCCATACCCTACGCCGTACCCGAAGCCCTCCCCGAACCCGTACCCTAAGCCTACCCCTAAGCCTAACCCTAACCCTAGGCTACCCTTGACTGCTTCTGCCTCCAATAGATTTCCTAAGCACTAGTGTTTTAAGGAACAGCTTAAAAAGAGAATCCTAATGTGATTTCTTTATAATGTGTGTGTTCCTTATATTATCTTAGTGTCTAAACTCTTCTCCATGGCTGGACCCCCAAATAGTATTCCTTTACGTGCTAAGGGGTAACTAGAGAGTGGGATAGGTTTAATAACTACCCTAACCCTAACGCGTACCCTAACGCTAACCCCTACCCTAACCCTAACAAGTACCCTAATCCTAACTCGTACCCTAAACCGAGCCCTAACCCTAACACTAACCCTAACCCTAACCCATACCCTACGCCGTACAGGAAGCCCTCTCCGAACCCGTACCCTAAGACGTACCCTAAGACTAACCCAAAGCCTAACCCTAACCCTAGGCTACCCTTGACTGCTTCTGCCTCCAATATATTTCCTAAGCACTAGTGTTTTAAGGAACAGCTTAAAAAGAGAATCCTAATGTGATTTCTTTATAATGGGTGTGTTCCTTATCTAATCCTAGTGTCTAAACTCTTCTCCATGGCTGGACCCCCAAATAATATTCCTTTACGTGCTAAGGGGTATCTAGAGAGTGGGATAGGTTTAATAACTACCCTAACCCTAACGCGTACCCTAACCCTAACCCCTACCCTAACCCTAACACGTACCCTAATCCTAACCCATACCCTAAACCGAGCCCTAACCCTAACACTAACCCTAACCCTAACCCTAACCCATACCCTACGCCGTACCCGAAGCCCTCCCCGAACCCGTACCCTAAGCCGTACCCTAAGCCTAACCCTAAGCCTAACCCTAACCCTAGGCTACCCTTGACTGCTTCTGCCTCCAATAGATTTCCTAAGCACTAGTGTTTTAAGGAACAGCTTAAAAAGACAATCCTAATGTGATTTCTTTATAATGGGTGTGTTCCTTATCTTATCCTAGTGTCTAAACTCTTCTCCATGGCTGGATCCCCAAATAATATTCCTTTACGTGCTAAGGGGTAACTAGAGAGTGGGATAGGTTTAATAACTACCCTAACCCTAACGCGTACCCTAACGCTAACCCCTACCCTAACCCTAACACGTACCCTAATCCTAACCCGTACCCTAAACCGAGCCCTAACCCTAACACTAAGCCTAACCCTAACCCTAACCCATACCCTACGCCGTACCCGAAGCCCTCCCCGAACACGTACCCTAAGCCGTACCCTAAGCCTAACCCTAAGCCTAACCCTAACCCTAGGCTACCCTTGACTGCTTCTGCCTCCAATAGATTTCCTAAGCACTAGTGTTTTAAGGAACAGCTTAAAAAGAGAATGCTAATGTGATTTCTTTATAATGTGTGTGTTCCTTATCTTATCCTAGTGTCTAAACTCTTCTCCATGGCTGGACCCACAAATAATATTCCTTTACGTGCTAAGGGGTATCTAGAGAGTGGGATAGGTTTAATAACTACCCTAACCCTAACGCGTACCCTAACCCTAACCCCTACCCTAACCCTAACACGTACCCTAATCCTAACCCGTACCCTAAACCGAGCCCTAACCCTAACACTAACCCTAACCCTAACCCTAACCCATACCCTACGCCGTACCCGAAGCCCTCCCCGAACCCGTACCCTAAGCCTACCCCTAAGCCTAACCCTAACCCTAGGCTACCCTTGACTGCTTCTGCCTCCAATAGATTTCCTAAGCACTAGTGTTTTAAGGAACAGCTTAAAAAGAGAATCCTAATGTGATTTCTTTATAATGTGTGTGTTCCTTATATTATCTTAGTGTCTAAACTCTTCTCCATGCCTGGACCCCCAAATAATATACCTTTACGTGCTAAGGGGTATCTAGAGAGTGGGATAGGTTTAATAACTACCCTAACCGTAACGCGTACCCTAACCCTAACCCCTACCCTAACCCTAACATGTACCCTAATCCTAACCCGTACCCTAAACCGAGCCCTAACCATAACACTAACCCTAACCCTAACCCTAAACCATACCCTACGCCGTACCCGAACCCCTCCCCGAACACGTACCCTAAGCCGTACCCTAAGCCTAACCGTAAGCCTAACCCTAACCCTAGGCTACCCTTGACTGCTACTGCCTCCAATAGATTTCCTAAGCACTAGTGTTTTAAGGAACAGCTTAAAAAGAGAATCCTAATGTGATTTCTTTATAATGGGTGTGTTCCTTATCTTATCCTAGTGTCTAAACTCTTCTCCATGGCTGGACCCCAAATAATATTCCTTTACGTGCTAAGGGGTAACTAGAGAGTGGGATAGGTTTAATAACAACCCTATCCGTAACACGTACCCTAACCCTAACCCCTACCCTAACCCTAACACGAACCCTAATCCTAACCCGTACCCTAAAACGAGCCCTAACCCTATCACTAACCCTAACCCTAACCCATACCCTACGCCGTACCCGAAGCCCTCCCCGAACACGTACCCTAAGGCGTACCCTAAGCCTAACCCTAAGCCTAACCCTAACCCTAGGCTACCCTTGACTGCTTCTGCCTCCAATAGATTTCCTAAGCACTAGTGTTTTAAGGAACAGCTTAAAAAGAGAATCCTAATGTGATTTCTTTATAATGCGTGTGTTCCTTATCTAATCCTAGTGTCTAAACTCTTCTCCATGGCTGGACCCCCAAATAATATTCCTTTATGTGCTAAGGGGCAT
This sequence comes from Balaenoptera physalus, assembly GCF_965194825.1. NCBI lineage: Eukaryota > Metazoa > Chordata > Mammalia > Artiodactyla > Balaenopteridae > Balaenoptera > Balaenoptera physalus. Next base: position 130,566 of record NW_028125661.1, on the reverse strand, counting down.
CGAGAGAGTGGGATAGGTTTAATCACTACCCTAACCCTAACGCGTACCCTAACCCTAACCCCTACCCTAACCCTAACACGTACCCTAATCCTAACCCGTACCCTAAACCGAGCCCTAACCCTAACACTAACCCTAACCCTAACCCTAACCCATACCCTACACCGTACCCGAAGCCCACCCCGAACCCGTACCCTAAGCCGTACCATAAGCCTAACCCTAAGCCTAACCCTAACCCTAGGCTACCCTTGACTGCTTCTGCCTCCAATAGATTTCCTAAGCACTAGTGTTTTAAGGAACAGCTTAAAAAGAGAATCCTAATGTGATTTCTTTATAATGTGTGTGTTCCTTATATTATCTTAGTGTCTAAACTCTTCTCCATGGCTGGACCACCAAATAATATTCCTTTACGTGCTAAGGGGTATCTAGAGAGTGGGATAGGTTTAATAACTACCCTAACCCTAACGCATACCCTAACCCTAACCCCTACCCTAACCCTAACACGTACCCTAATCCTAAGCCGTACCCTAAACCGAGCCCTAACCCTAACACTAACCGTAACCCTAACCCTAACCCATACCCTACGCCGTACCCGAAGCCCTCCCCGAACCCGTACCCTAAGCCGTACCCTAAGCCTAACCCTAAGCCTAAACCTAACCCTAGGCTACCCTTGACTGCTTCTGCCTCCAATAGATTTCCTAAGCACTAGTGTTTTAAAGAACAGCTTAAAAAGAGAATCCTAATGTGATTTCTTTATAATGGGTGTGTTCCTTATCTAATCCTAGTGTCTAAACTCTTCTCCATGGCTGGACCCCCAAATAATATTCCTTTATGTGCTAAGGGGTATCTACAGAGTGGGATAGGTTTAATCACTACCCTAACCCTAACGCGTACCCTAACCCTAACCCCTACCCTAACCCTAACACGTATCCTAATCCTAACCCGAACCCTAAACCGAGCCCTAACCATAACACTAACCCTAACCCTAACCCTAACCCATACACTACGCCGTACCCGAAGCCCTCCCCGAACCCGTACCCTAAGCCGTACCCTAAGCCTAACCCTAAGCCTAACCCTAACCCTAGGCTACCCTTGACTGCTTCTGCCTCCAATAGATTTCCTAAGCACTAGTGTTTTAAGGAACAGCTTAAAAAGAGAATCCGAATGTGATTTCTTTATAATGTGTGTGTTCCTTATATTATCTTAGTGTCTAAACTCTTCTCCATGGCTGGACCCCCAAATAATATTCCTTTACGTGCTAAGGGGTATCTAGAGAGTGGGATAGGTTTAATAACTACCCTAACCCTAACGCGTACCCTAACCCTAACCCCTACCCTAACCCTAACACGTACCCTAATCCTAACCCGTACCCTAAACCGAGCCCTAACCCTAACACTAACCCTAACCCTAACCCTAACCCATACCCTACGCCGTACCCGAAGCCCTCCCCGAACACGTACCCTAATCCGTACCCTAAGCCTAACCCTAAGCCTAACCCTAACCCTAGGCTACCCTTGACTGCTTCTGCCACCAATAGATTTCCTAAGCACTAGTGTTTTAAGGAACAGCTTAAAAAGAGAATCCTAATGTGATTTCTTTATAATGTGTGTGTTCCTTATATTATCTTAGTGTCTAAACTCTTCTCCATGGCTGGACCCCCAAATAATATTCCTTTACGTGCTAAGGGGTATCTAGAGAGTGGGATAGGTTTAATAACTACCCTAACCCTAACGCGTACCCTAACCCTAACCCCTACCCTAACCCTAACACGTACCCAAATCCTAACCCGTACCCTAAACCGAGCCCTAACCCTAACACTAACCCTAACCCATACCCTACGCCATATCTGAACCCCTCCCCGAACCCATACCCTAAGCCGTACCCTAACCCTAACCCTACGCCTAACCGTAACACTAGGCTACCCTTGACTGCTTCTGCCTCCAATAGATTTCCTAACCACTAGTGTTTTAAGGAACAGCTTAAAAAGAGAATCCTAATGTGATTTCTTTATAATGGGTGTGTTCCTTATCTTATCCTAGTGTCTAAACTCTTCTCCATGGCTGGACTCCCAAATAATATTCCTTTACGTGCTAAGGGGAATCTAGAGTGGGATAGGTTTAATAACTATCCTAACCCTAACGCGTACCCTAACCCTAACCCCTACCCTAACCCTAACACGTACCCTAATCCTAACCCGTACCCTAAACCGAGCCCTATCCCTAACACTAACCCTAACCCTAACCCTAACCCATACCCTACGCCGTACCCGAAGCCCTCCCCGAACCCGTACCCTAAGCCGTACCATAAGCCTAACCCTAATCCTAACACTAACCCTAGGCTACCCTTGACTGCTTCTACCTCCAATAGAATTTCTAAGCACTAGTGTTTTAAGAAACACCTTAAAAAGAGAATCCTAATGTGATTTCTTTATAATGGGTGTGTTCCTTATCTTATCCTAGTGTCTAAACTCTTCTCCATGGCTGGACCTCCAAATAATATTCCTTTACGTGCTAAGGGGTATCTAGAGAGTGGGATAGGTTTAATAACTACCCTAACCCTAACGCGTACCCTAACCCTAACCCCTACCGTAACTCTAACACGTACCCTAATCCTAACCAATACCCTAAACCGAGCCCTAACCCTAACACTAACCCTAACCCTAACCCATACCCTACGCCGTACCAGAAGCCCTCCCCGAATCCGTACCCGAAGCCGTACCCTAAGCCTAACCCTAAGCCTAACCCTAACCCTAGGCTACCCTTGACAGCTTCTGCCTCCAATAGATTTCCTAAGCACTAGTGTTTTAAGGAACAGCTTAAAAAGAGAATCCTAATGTGATTTCTTTATAATGGGTATGTTCCTTATCTTATCCTAGTGTCTAAACTTTTCTCCATGGCTGGAGCCCCAAATAATATTCCTTTACGTGCTAAAGGGTATCTAGATAGTGGGATAGGTTTAATAACTACCCTAACCCTAACACGTACACTAACCCTAACCACTACCCTAACCCTAACACGTACCCTAATCCTAACCCATACCCTAAACCGAGCCCTAACCCTTACACTAACCCTAACCCTAACCCATACACTACGCCGTACCCGAAGCACTCCCCGAAGCCGTACCCTAAGCCGTACCCTAAGCCTAACCCTACCCCTAGGCTACCCTTGACTGCTTCTGCATCCAATAGATTTCTTAAGCACTAGTGTTTTAAGGAACAGCTTAAAAAGAGAATCCTAATGTGATTTCTTTATAATGGGTGTGTTCCTTATCTTATCCTAGTGTCTAAACTCTTCTCCGTGGCTGGACCCCCAAATAATATTCCTTTACGTGCTAAGGGGAATCTAGAGAGTGGGATAGGTTTAATAACTACCCTAACCCTAACGCGTACCCTAACCCTAACCCCTACCCTAACCCTAACACGTACCCTAAACCTAACCCGTACCCTAAACCGAGCCCTAACCCTAACACTAACCCTAAACGTAATCCTAACCCATACCCTACGCCGTACCCGAAGCCCTCCCCGAACCCGTACCCTAAGCCGTACCCTAAGCCTAACCCTAAGCCTAACCCTAACCCTAGGCTACCGTTGACTGATTCTGCCTCCAATAGATTTCCTAAGCACTAGTGTTTTAAGGAACAGCTTAAAAAGAGAATCCTAATGTGATTTCTTTATAATGGGTATGTTCCTTATCTTATCCTAGTGTATAAACATTTCTCCATGGCTGGACACCCAAATCATATTCCTTTACGTGCTAAGGGGTAACTAGAGAGTGGGATAGGTTTAATCACTACACTAACCCTAACACGTACACTAACCCTAACCACTACCCTAACCCTAACACGTACCCTAATCCTAACCCAGACCCTAAACCGAGCCCTAACCCTAACACTAACCCTAACCCTAACCCTAAACCATACCTTACGCTGTACCCGAAGCCCTCCCCGAACCCGTACCCTAAGCCTAACCCTAAGCCTAACCCTAACCCTAGGCTACCCTTGACTGCTTCTGCCTCCAATAGATTTCCTAAGCACTAGTGTTTTAAGGAACAGCTTAAAAAGAGAATCCTAATGTGATTGCTGTATAATGTGGGTGTTCCTTATATTATCTTAGTGTCTAAACTCTTCTCCATGGCTGGACCCCCAAATAATATTCCTTTACGTGCTAAGGGGTATCTAGAGAGTGGGATAGGTTTAATGACTACCCTAACCCTAACGCATACCCTAACCCTAACCCCTACCATAACCCTAACGCGTACCCTAATACTAACCCGTACCCTAAACGGAGACCTAAACCTAACACTAACCTAACCCTAACCCTAACCCATACCCTACGCCGTACCCGAAGCCCTCCCCGAACCCGTACCCTAAGCCGTACCCTAAGCCTAACCCTAAGCCTAACCCTAACCCTAGGCTACCCTTGACTGCTTCTGCCTCCAATAGATTTCCTAAGCACTAGTGTTTTAAGGAACAGCTTAAAAAGAGAATCCTAATGCGATTTCTTTATAATGGGTGTGTTCCTTATCTTATCCTAGTGTCTAAACTCTTCTCCATGGCTGGACCCCCAAATAATATTCCTTTACGTGCTAAGGGGAATCTAGAGAGTGGGATAGGTTTAATAACTACGCTAACCCTAACGCGTACCCTAACCCTAACCCCTACCCTAACCCTAACACGTACCCTAAACCTAAACCGTACCCTAAACCGAGCCCTAACCCTAACACTAACCCTAAAACTAACCCTTACCCATACCCTACGCCGTACTCGAAGCCCTCCCCGAACCCGTACCCTAAGCCTAACCCTAAGCCTAACCCTAACCCTAGGGTACCCTTGACTGCTTCTGCCTCCAATATATTTCCTAAGCACTAGTGTTTTAAGGAACAGCTTAAAAAGAGAATCCTAATGTGATTTCTTTATAATGGGTGTGTTCCTCATCTTATCCTAGTGTCTAAACTCTTCTCCATGGCTGGACCCACAAATAATATTCCTTTACGTGCTAAGGAGTATCTAGAGAGTGGGATAGTTTTAATAACTACCCTAACCCTAACACGTACCCTAACCCTAACCCCTACCCTAACCCTAACACGTACCCTAATCCTAAACCGTACCCTAAACCGAGCCCTAACCCTAACACTAACCCTAACCCTAACCCTAACCCATACCCTACGCCGTACCCGAAGCCCTCCCCGAACCCGTACCCTAAGCCGTACCCTAAGCCTAACCCTAAGCCTAGGCTACCCTTGACTGCTTCTGCCTCCAATAGATTTCCTAAGCACTAGTGTTTTAAGGAACAGCTTAAAAAGAGAATCCTAATGTGATTTCTTTATAATGGGTGTGCTCCGTATCTAATCCTAGTGGGTAAACTCTTCTCCATGGCTCGACCCCCAAATAATATTCCTTTACGTGCTAAGGGGTATCTAGAGAGTGGGATAGGTTTAATCAGTACTCTAACCCTAACGCGTACCCTAACCCTAACCCCTACCCTAACCCTAACACGTACCCTAATCCTATCCCGTATCCTAAACCGAGCCGTAACCCTAACACTAACCCTAACCCTAACCCTAACCCTAACCGTACCCTAAACCGAGCCCTAACCCTAACACTAACCCTAACCCATACCCTACGCCATATCCGAACCCCTCCCCGAACCCATACCCTAAGCCGTACCCTAACCCTAACCCTAAGCCTAACCCTAACCCTAGGCTACCCTTGACTGCTTCTGCCTCCAATAGATTTCCTAAGCACTAGTGTTTTAAGGAACAGCTTAAAAAGAGAATCCTAATGTGATTTCTTTATAATGGATGTGTTCCTCATTTTATCCTAGTGTATAAACTCTTCTCCATGGCTGGACCCCCAAATAATATTCCTTTACGTGCTAGGGGGTATCTAGAGAGTGGGATAGGTTTAATCACTACACTAACCCTAACACGTACACTAACCCTAACCACTACCCTAACCCTAACACGTACCCTAATCCTAACCCAGACCCTAAACCGAGCCCTAACCCTAACACTAACCCTAACACTAACCCTAACCCATACCCTACGCTGTACCCGAAGCCCTCCCCGAACCCGTACCCTAAGCCGTACCGTAAGCGTAACCCTAACCCTAAGCCTAACCCTAGGCTACCCTTGACTGCTTCTGCCTCAAATAGATTTCCTAAGCACTAGTGTTTTAAGGAACAGCTTAAAAAGAGGATCCTAATGTGATTTCTTAATAATGGGGGTGTTCCTTATCTTATCCTAGTGTCTAAACGCTTCTCCATGGCTGGACCCCCAAATAATATTCCTTTACGTGCTATGGGGTATCTAGAGAGTGGGATAGGTTTAATAACTACCCTAACCCTAACGCGTACCCTAACCCTAACCCCTACCCTAACCCTAACACGTACCCTAATCCTAAACCGTACCCTAAACCGAGCCCTAACCCTAACACTAACCCTAACCCTAACCCTAACCCATACCCTACGCCGTGCCAGAACCTCTCCCCGAACCCATACCCTAAGCCATACCCTAACCCTAACCCTAAGCCTAACCCTAACCCTAGGCTACCCTTGACTGCTTCTGCCTCCGATAGATTTCCTAAGCACTAGTGTTTTAAGGAACATCTTAAAAAGAGAATCCTAATGTGATTTCTTTATAATGGGTGTGTACCTTATCTTTTCCTAGTGTCTAAACTCTTCTCCATGGCTGGATCCCCAAATAATATTCCTTTACGTGCTAAGGGGTATCTAGAGAGTGGGATAGGTTTAATAACTACCCTAACCCTAACTCGTACCCTTAACCTAACCCCTACCCTAACCCTAACACGTACCCTAATCCTAACCCGTACCCTAAACCGAGCCCTAACCCTAACACTAACCCTAACCCTATCCATAACCCATACCCTACGCCGTACCCGAAACCCTCCCCGAACCCGTACCCTAAGCCGTACCCTAATCCTAACCCTAAGCCTAACCCTAACCCTAGGCTACCCTTGACTTCCTCTGCCTCCAATAGGTTTCCTAAGCATTAGTGTTTTAAGGAACAGCTTAAAAAGAGAATCCTAATGTGATTTCTTTATAATGGATGTGTTCCTTATTTTATCCTAGTGTATAAACTCTTCTCCATGGCTGGACCCCCAAATAATATTCCTTGACGTGCTAAGGGGTATCTAGAGAGTGGGATAGTTTTAATAACTACCCTAACACTAACACGTACCCTAACCAAAACCCTACCCTAAACCTAACACGTACCCTAACCCTTACCCGTACCCTAAACCGAGCCCTAAACCTACCACTAACCCTAACCCTAACCCTAACCCATACCCTACGCCGTACTCGAAGCCCTCCCCGAACCCGTAACCTAAGCCGTACCCTAAGCCTAACCCTAAGCCTAACCCTAACCCTAGGCTACCCTTGACTGCTTCTGCCTCCAATAGATTTCCTAAGCATTTGTGTTTTAAGGAACAGCTTAAAAAGAGAATCCTAATGTGATTTCTTTATAATGGGTATGTTCCTTATCTTATCCTAGTGTCTAAACTTTTCTCCATGGCTGGACCCCCAAATAATATTCCTTTATGTGCTAGGGGGTATCTAGAGAGTGGGATAGGTTTAATCACTACACTAACCCTAACACGTACACTAACCCTAACCACTAACCTAACCCTAACACGTACCCTAATCCTAACCCAGAACCTAAACCGAGACCTTACCCTAACACTAACCCTAACCCTAACCCTAACCCATACCCTACGCCGTACCCGAAGCCCTCCCCGAACCCGTACCCTAAGCCGTACCCTAAGCCTAACCCTAAGCCTAACCCTAACCCTAGGCTACCCTTGACTGCTTCTGCCTCCAATAGATTTCCTAAGCACTAGTGTTTTAAGGAACAGCTTAAAAAGAGGATCCTAATGTGATTTCTTTATAATGGGTGTGTTCCTTATCTTATCATAATGTCTAAACTCTTCTCCATGGCTGGACCCCCAAATAATATTCCTTTACGTGCTAAGGGGTATCTAGAGAGTGGGATAGGTTTAATCACTACACTAACCCTAACACGTACACTAACCCTAACCACTAACCTAAGCCTAACACGTACCCTAATCCTAACCCAGAACCTAAACCGAGACCTAACCCTAACACTAACCCTAAACCTAACCCTAACCCATACCCTACGCCGTACCCGAAGCCCTCCCCGAACCCGTACCCTAAGCCGTACCCTAAGCCTAACCCTAAGCCTAACCCTAACCCTAGGCTACCCTTGACTGCTTCTGCCTCCAATATATTTCCTAAGCACTAGTGTTTTAAGGAACAGCTTAAAAAGAGAATCCTAATGTGATTTCTTTATAATGGGTGTGTTCCTTATCTAATCCTAGTGTCTAAACTCTTCTCCATGGCTGGACCCCCAAATAATATTCCTTTACGTGCTAAGGGGTATCTAGAGAGTGGGATAGGTTTAATAACTACCCTAACCCTAACGCGTACCCTAACCCTAACCCCTACCCTAACCCTAACACGTACCCTAATCCTAACCCATACCCTAAACCGAGCCCTAACCCTAACACTAACCCTAAACCTAACCCTAACCCATACCCTACGCCGTACCCGAAGCCCTCCCCGAACCCGTACCCTAAGCCGTACCCTAAGCCTAACCCTAAGCCTAACCCTAACCCTAGGCTACCCTTGACTGCTTCTGCCTCCAATAGATTTCCTAAGCACTAGTGTTTTAAGGAACAGCTTAAAAAGAGAATCCTAATGTGATTTCTTTATAATGGGTGTGTTCCTTATCTTATCCTAGTGTCTAAACTCTTCTCCATGGCTGGATCCCCAAATAATATTCCTTTACGTGCTAAGGGGTAACTAGAGAGTGGGATAGGTTTAATAACTACCCTAACCCTAACGCGTACCCTAACGCTAACCCCTACCCTAACCCTAACACGTACCCTAATCCTAACCCGTACCCTAAACCGAGCCCTAACCCTAACACTAAGCCTAACCCTAACCCTAACCCATACCCTACGCCGTACCCGAAGCCCTCCCCGAACACGTACCCTAAGCCGTACCCTAAGCCTAACCCTAAGCCTAACCCTAACCCTAGGCTACCCTTGACTTCTTCTGCCTCCAATAGATTTCCTAAGCACTAGTGTTTTAAGGAACAGCTTAAAAAGAGAATGCTAATGTGATTTCTTTATAATGTGTGTGTTCCTTATCTTATCCTAGTGTCAAAACTCTTCTCCATGGCTGGACCCCCAAATAATATTCCTTTACGTGCTAAGGGGTATCTAGAGAGTGGGATAGGTTTAATAACTACCCTAACCCTAACGCGTACCCTAACCCTAACCCCTACCCTAACCCTAACACGTACCCTAATCCTAACCCGTACCCTAAACCGAGCCCTAACCCTAACACTAACCCTAACCCTAACCCTAACCCATACCCTACGCCGTACCCGAAACCCTCCCCGAAACCATACCCTAAGCCGTACCCTAAGCCTAACCCTAAGCCTAACCCTAACCCTAGGCTACCTTTGACTGCTTCTGCCTCCAATAGATTTCCTAAGCACTAGTGTTTTAAGGAACAGCTTAAGAAGAGAATCCTAATGTGATTTCTTTATAATGGGTGTGTTCCTTATCTTATCCTAGTGTCTAAACTCTTCTCCATGGCTGGACCCCCAAATAATATTCCTTTACGTGCTAAGGGGTAACTAGAGAGTGGGATAGGTTTAATAACTACCCTAACCCTAACGCGTACCCTAACCCTAACCCCTACCCTAACCCTAACATGTACCCTAATCCTAACCCGTACCCTAAACCGAGCCCTAACCCTAACACTAACCCTAACCCTAACCCTAACCCATACCCTACGCCGTACCCGAAGCCCTCCCCGAACCCGTACCCTAAGCCGTACCCTAAGCCTAAACCTAAGCCTAACCCTAACCCTAGGCTACCCTTGACTGCTTCTGCCTCCAATAGATTTCCTAAGCAATAGTGTTTTAAGGAACAGCTTAAAAAGAGAATCCTAATGTGATTTCTTTATAATGGGTGTGTTCCTTATCTAATCCTAGTGTCTAAACTCTTCTCCATGGCTGGACCCCCAAATAATATTCCTTTATGTGCTAAGGGGTATCTAGAGAGTGGGATAGGTTTAATCACTACCCTAACCCTAACGCGTACCATAACCCTAACCCCTACCCTAACCCTAACACGTACCCTAATCCTAACCCGTACCCTAAACCGAGCCCTAACCCTAACACTAACCCTAACCCTAACCCTAACCCATACCCTACGCCGTACCCGAAGCCCTCCCCGAACCCGTACCCTAAGCCTACCCCTAAGCCTAACCCTAACCCTAGGCTACCCTTGACTGCTTCTGCCTCCAATAGATTACCTAAGCACTAGTGTTTTAAGGAACAGCTTAAAAAGAGAATCCTAATGTGATTTCTTTATAATGTGTGTGTTCCTTATATTATCTAAGTGTCTAAACTCTTCTCCATGGCTGGACCCCCAAATAGTATTCCTTTACGTGCTAAGGGGTAACTAGAGAGTGGGATAGGTTTAATAACTACCCTAACCCTAACGCGTACCCTAACGCTAACCCCTACCCTAACCCTAACACGTACCCTAATCCTAACTCGTACCCTAAACCGAGCCCTAACCCTAACACTAACCCTAACCCTAACCCTAACCCATACCCTACGCCATACACGAAGCCCTCCCCGAACCCGTACCCTAAGACGTACCCTAAGACTAACCCTAAGCCTAACCCTAACCCTAGGCTACCCTTGACTGCTTCTGCCTCCAATATATTTCCTAAGCACTAGTGTTTTAAGGAACAGCTTAAAAAGAGAATGCTAATGTGATTTCTTTATAATGGGTGTGTTCCTTATCTAATCCTAGTGTCTAAACTCTTCTCCATGGCTGGACCCCCAAATAATATTCCTTTACGTGCTAAGGGGTATCTAGAGAGTGGGATAGGTTTAATAACTACCCTAACCCTAACGCGTACCCTAACCCTAACCCCTACCCTAACCCTAACACGTACCCTAATCCTAACCCATACCCTAAACCGAGCCCTAACCCTAACTCTAACCCTAACCCTAACCCTAACCCATACCCTACGCCGTACCCGAAGCCCTCCCCGAACCCGTACCCTAAGCCTAACCCTAAGCGTAACCCTAACCCTAGGCTACCCTTGACTGCTTGTGCCTCCAATAGATTTCCTAAGCACTAGTGTTTTAAGGAACAGCTTAAAAAGATAATCCTAATGTGATTTCTTTATAATGGGTGTGTTCCTTATCTTATCCTAGTGTCTAAACTCTTCTCCATGGCTGGACCCCCAAATAGTATTCCTTTACGTGCTAAGGGGTAACTAGAGAGTGGGATAGGTTTAATAACTACCCTAACCCTAACGCGTACCCTAACGCTAACCCCTACCCTAACCCTAACACGTACCCTAATCCTAACCCGTAACCTAAACCGAGCCCTAACCCTAACACTAACCCTAACCCTAACCCTAACCCATACCCTACGCCGTACCCGAAGCCCTCCCCGAACCCGTACCCTAAGACGTACCCTAAGACTAACCCTAAGCCTAACCCTAACCCTAGGCTACCCTTGACTTCCTCTGCCTCCAATAGGTTTCCTAAGCATTAGTGTTTTAAGGAACAGCTTAAAAACAGAATCCTAATGTGATTTCTTTATAATGGATGTGTTCCTTATTTTATCCTAGTGTATAAACTCTTCTCCATGGCTGGACCCCCAAATAATATTCCTTGACGTGCTAAGGGGTATCTAGAGAGTGGGATAGTTTTAATAACTACCCTAACACTAACGCGTACCGTAACCCAAAACCCTACCCTAAACCTAACACGTACCCTTACCCTTACCCGTACCCTAAACCGAGCCCTAAACCTACCACTAACCCTAACCCTAACCCTAACCCATACCCTACGCCGTACTCGAAGCCCTCCCCGAACCCGTAACCTAAGCCGTACCCTAAGCCTAACCCTAAGCCTAACCCTAACCCTAGGCTACCCTTGACTGCTTCTGCCTCCAATAGATTTCCTAAGCACTAGTGTTTTAAAGAACAGCTTAAAAAGAGAATCCTAAAGTGATTTCTTTATAATGGGTATGTTCCTTATCTTATCCTAGTGTCTAAACTTTTCTCCATGGCTGGACCCCCAAATAATATTCCTTTATGTGCTAGGGGTTATCTAGAGAGTGGGATAGGTTTAATCACTACACTAACCCTAACACGTACACTAACCCTAACCACTAACCTAACCCTAACACGTACCCTAATCCTAACCCAGAACCTAAACCGAGACCTAACCCTAACACTAACCCTAACCCTAACCCTAACCCATACCCTACGCCGTACCCGAAGCCCTCCCCGAACCCGTACCCTAAGCCGTACCCTAAGCCTAACCCTAAGCCTAACCCTAACCCTAGGCTACCCTTGACTGCTTCTGCCTCCAATAGATTTCCTAAGCACTAGTGTTTTAAGGAACAGCTTAAAAAGAGGATCCTAATGTGATTTCTTTATAATGGGTGTGTTCCTTATCTTATCATAATGTCTAAACTCTTCTCCATGGCTGGACCCCCAAATAATATTCCTTTACGTGCTAAGGGGTATCTAGAGAGTGGGATAGGTTTAATAACTAACCTAACCCTAACACGTACCCTAACCCTAACCCCTACCCTAACCCTAACACGTACCCTAATCCTAACCCAGACCCTAAACCGAGCCCTAACCCTAACACTAACCCTAACCCTAACCCTAACCCATACCTTACGCTGTACCCGAAGCCCTCCCTGAACCCGTACCCTAATCCTAACCCTAAGCCTAACCCTAACCCTAGGCTACCCTTGACTGCTTCTGCCTCCAATAGATTTCCTAAGCACTAGTGTTTTAAGGAACAGCTTAAAAAGGGAATCCTAATGTGATTTCTTTATAATGGGTGTGTTCCTTATCTTATCCTAGTGTCTAAACTCTTCTCCATGGCTGGACCCCCAAATAATATTCCTTTACGTGCTAAGGGGAATCTAGAGAGTGGGATAGGTTTAATAACTACCCTAACCCTAATGCGTACCCTAACCCTAACCCCTACCCTAACCCTAACACGTACCCTAAACCTAACCCGTACCCTAAATCGAGCCCTAACCCTAACACTAACCCTAACCCTAACCCTAACACATACCTTACGCCGTACCCGAAGCCCTCCCCGAACCCGTACCCTAAGCCGTACCCTAAGCCTAACCCTAAGCCTAACCCTAACCCTAGGCTGCCCTTGACTGCTTCTGCCTCCAATAGATTTCCTAAGCAATAGTGTTTTAAGGAACAGCTTAAAAAGAGAATCCTAATGTGATTTCTTTATAATGGGTGTGTTCCTTATCTAATCCTAGTGTCTAAACTCTTCTCCATGGCTGGACCCCCAAATAATATTCCTTTATGTGCTAAGGGGTATCTAGTGAGTGGGATAGGTTTAATCACTACCCTAACCCTAACGCGTACCATAACCCTAACCCCTACCCTAACCCTAACACGTACCCTAATCCTAACCCGTACCCTAAACCGAGCCCTAACCCTAACACTAACCCTAACCCTAACCCTAACCCATACCCTACGCCGTACCCGAAGCCCTCCCCGAACCCGTACCCTAAGCCTACCCCTAAGCCTAACCCTAACCCTAGGCTACCCTTGACTGCTTCTGCCTCCAATAGATTTCCTAAGCACTAGTGTTTTAAGGAACAGCTTAAAAAGAGAATCCTAATGTGATTTCTTTATAATGTGGGTGTTCCTTATATTATCTTAGTGTCTAAACTCTTCTCCATGGCTGGACCCCCAAATAATATTCCTTTACGTGCTAAGCGGTATCTAGAGAGTGGGATAGGTTTAATAACTAACCTAACCCTAACGCGTACCCTAACCCTAACCCCTAACCTAACCCTAACACGTACCCTAATCCTAACCCGTACCCTAAACCGAGCCCTAACCCTAACACTAACCCTAACCCTAACCCTAACCCATACCCTACGCCGTACCCGAAGCCCTCCCCGAACCCGTACCCTAAGCCTAACCCTAAGCCTAACCCTAACCCTAGGCTACCCTTGACTGCTTCTGCCTCCAATAGATTTCCTAAGCACTAGTGTTTTAAGGAACAGCTTAAAAAGGGAATCCTAATGTGATTTCTTTATAATGGGTGTGTTCCTTATCTTATCCTAGTGTCTAAACTCTTCTCCATGGCTGGATCCCCAAATAATATTCCTTTACGTGCTAAGGGGTAACTAGAGAGTGGGATAGGTTTAATAACTACCCTAACCCTAACGCGTACCCTAACGCTAACCCCTACCCTAACCCTAACACGTACCCTAATCCTAACCCGTACCCTAAACCGAGCCCTAACCCTAACACTAAGCCTAACCCTAACCCTAACCCATACCCTACGCCGTACCCGAAGCCCTCCCCGTACACGTACCCTAAGCCGTACCCTAAGCCTAACCCTAAGCCTAACCCTAACCCTAGGCTACCCTTGACTGCTTCTGCCTCCAATAGATTTCCTAAGCACTAGTGTTTTAAGGAACAGCTTAAAAAGAGAATGCTAATGTGATTTCTTTATAATGTGTGTGTTCCTTATCTTATCCTAGTGTCTAAATTCTTCTCCATGGCTGGACCCCAAATAATATTCCTTTACGTGCTAAGGGGTATCTAGAGAGTGGGATAGGTTTAATAACTACCCTAACCCTAACGCGTACCCTAACCCTAACCCTTACCCTAACCCTAACACGTACCCTAATCCTAACCCGTACCCTAAACCGAGCCCTAACCCTAACACTAACCCTAACCCTAACCCTAACCCATACCCTACGCAGTACCCGAAACCCTCCCCGAACCCATACCCTAAGCCGTACCCTAAGCCTAACCCTAAGCCTAACCCTAACCCTAGGCTACCTTTGACTGCTTCTGCCTCCAATAGATTTCCTAAGCACTAGTGTTTTAAGGAACAGCTTAAAAAGAGAATCCTAATGTGATTTCTTTATAATGGGTGTGTTCCTTATCTAATAATAGTGTCTAAACTCTTCTCCATGGCTGGACCCCCAAATAATATTCCTTTATGTGCTAAGGGGTATCTAGAGAGTGGGATAGGTTTAATCACTACCCTAACCCTAACGCGTACCATAACCCTAACCCCTACCCTAAACCTAACACGTACCCTAATCCTAACCCGTACCCTAAACCGAGCCCTAACCCTAACACTAACCCTAACCCTAACCCTAACCCATACGCTACGCTGTACCCGAAGCCCTCCCCGAACCCGTATCCTAAGCCGTACCCTAAGCCTACCCCTAAGCCTAACCCTAATCCTAGGCTATCCTTGACTGCTTCTGCCTCCAATAGATTTCCTAAGCACTAGTGTTTTAAGGAACAGCTTAAAAAGAGAATCCTAATGTGATTTCTTTATAATGTGTGTGTTCCTTATATTATCTTAGTGTCTAAACTCTTCTCCATGGCTGGACCCCCAAATAATATTCCTTTACGTGCTAAGGGGTATCTAGAGAGTGGGATAGGTTTAATAACTACCCTAACCCTAATGCGTACCCTAACGCTAACCCCTACCCTAACCCTAACACGTACCCTAATCCTAACCCGTACCCTAAACCGAGCCCTAACCCTAACACTAACCCTAACCCTAACCCTAACCCATACCCTACGCCGTATCCGAAGCCCTCCCCGAACCCGTACCCTAAGCCGTACCCTAAGCCTAACTCTAACCCTAGGCTACCCTTGACTGCTTCTGCCTCCAATAGATTTCCTAAGCACTAGTGTTTTAAGGAACAGCTTAAAAGGAGAATCCTAATGTGATTTCTTTATAATGGGTGTGTTCCTTATCTTATCCTAGTGTCTAAACTCTTCTCCATGGCTGGACCCCCAAATAATATTCATTTACATGCTCAGGGGTAACTAGAGAGTGGGATAGGTTTAATAACTACCCTAACCCTAACGCGTACCCTAACGCTAACACCTACCTTAACCCTAACACGTACCCTAATCCTAGCCCTAACCCTAACACTAACCCTAACCCTAACCCTAACCCATACCCTACGCCGTACCCGAAGCCCTCCCCGAACCCGTACCCTAAGCGGTACCCTAAGCCTAATCCTAAGCCTAACCCTAACCCTAGGCTACCCTTGACTGCTTCTGCCTCCAATAGATTTCCTAAGCACTAGTGATTTAAGGAACAGCTTAAAAAGAGAATCCTAATGTGATTTCTTTATAATGGGTGTGTTCCTTATCTTATCCTAGTGTCTAAACTCTTCTTCATGGCTGGATCCCCAAATAATATTCCTTTACGTGCTAAGGGGTAACTAGAGAGTGGGATAGGTTTAATAACTACCCTAACCCTAACGCGTACCCTAACGCTAACCCCTACCCTAACCCTAACACGTACCCTAATCCTAACCCGTACCCTAAACCGAGCCCTAACCCTAACACTAAGCCTAACCCTAACCCTAACCCATACCCTACGCCGTACCCGAAGCCCTCCCCGAACACGTACCCTAAGCCGTACCCTAAGCCTAACCCTAAGCCTAACTCTAACCCTAGGCTACCCTTGACTGCTTCTGCCTCCAATAGATTTCCTAAGCACTAGTGTTTTAAGGAACAGCTTAAAAAGAGAATGCTAATGTGATTTCTTTATAATGTGTGTGTTCCTTATCTTATCCTAGTGTCTAAATTCTTCTCCATGGCTGGACCCCCAAATAATATTCCTTTACGTGCTAAGGGGTATCTAGAGAGTGGGATAGGTTTAATAACTACCCTAACCCTAACGCGTACCCTAACCCTAACCCCTACCCTAACCCTAACACGTACCCTAATCCTAACCCGTACCCTAAACCGAGCCCTAACCCTAACACTAACCCTAATCCTAACCCTAACCCATACCCTACACCGTACCCGAAACCCTCCCCGAACCCATACCCTAAGCCGTACCCTAAGCCTAACCCTAAGCCTAACCCTAACCCTAGGCTACCTTTGACTGCTTCGGCCTCCAATAGATTTCCTAAGCACTAGTGTTTTAAGGAACAGCTTAAAAAGAGAATCCTAATGTGATTTCTTTATAATGGGTGTGTTCCTTATCTTATCCTAGTGTCTAAACTCTTCTCCATGGCTGGACCCCCAAATAATATTCCTTTACGTGCTAAGGGGTAACTAGAGAGTGGGATAGGTTTAATAACTACCCTAACACTAACACGTACCCTAACCCTAACACGTACCCTAATCCTAACCCGTACCCTAAACCGAGCCCTAACCCTAACACTAACCCTAACCCTAACATTAACCCGTACCCTACGCCGTACCCGAAGCCCTCCCCGAACCCGTACCCTAAGCCGTACCCTAAGCCTAACCCTAAGCCTAACCCTAACCCTAGGCTACCCTTGACTGCTTCTGCCTCCAATAGATTTCCTAAGCACTAGTGTTTTAAGGAACAGCTTAAAAAGAGAATCCTAATGTGATTTCTTTATAATGGGTGTGTTCCTTATCTAATCCTAGTGTCTAAACTCTTCTCCATGGCTGGACCCCCAAATAATATTCCTTTATGTGCTAAGGGGTATCTAGAGAGTGGGATAGGTTTAATCACTACCCTAACCCTAACGCGTACCATAACCCTAACCCCTACCCTAACCCTAACACGTACCCTAATCCTAACCCGTACCCTAAACCGAGCCCTAACCCTAACACTAACCCTAACCCTAACCCTAACCCATACGCTACGCCGTACCTGAAGCCCTCCCCGAACCCGTATCCTAAGCCGTACCCTAAGCCTACCCCTAAGCCTAACCCTAACCCTAGGCTACCCTTGACTGCTTCTGCCTCCAATAGATTTCCTAAGCACTAGTGTTTTAAGGAACAGCTTAAAAAGATAATCCTAATGTGATTTCTTTATAATGGGTGTGTTCCTTATCTTATCCTAGTGTCTAAACTCTTCTCCATGGTTGGACCCCCAAATAGTATTCCTTTACGTGCTAAGGGGTAACTAGAGAGTGGGATAGGTTTAATAACTACCCTAACCCTAACGCGTACCCTAACGCTAACCCCTACCCTAACCCTAACACGTACCCTAATCCTAACCCGTAACCTAAACCGAGCCCTAACCCTAACACTAACCCTAACCCTAACCCTAACCCATACCCTACGCCGTACCCGAAGCCCTCCCCGAACCCGTACCCTAAGACGTACCCTAAGACTAACCCTAAGCCTAACCCTAACCCTAGGCTACCCTTGACTTCCTCTGCCTCCAATAGGTTTCCTAAGCATTAGTGTTTTAAGGAACAGCTTAAAAAGAGAATCCTAATGTGATTTCTTTATAATGGATGTGTTCCTTATTTTATCCTAGTGTATAAACTCTTCTCCATGGCTGGACCCCAAAATAATATTCCTTGACGTGCTAAGGGGTATCTAGAGAGTGGGATAGTTTTAATAACTACCCTAACACTAACGCGTACCGTAACCCAAAACCCTACCCTAAACCTAACACGTACCCTTACCCTTACCCGTACCCTAAACCGAGCCCTAAACCTACCACTAACCCTAACCCTAACCCTAACCCATACCCTACGCCGTACTCGAAGCCCTCCCCGAACCCGTAACCTAAGCCGTACCCTAAGCCTAACCCTAAGCCTAACCCTAACCCTAGGCTACCCTTGACTGCTTCTGCCTCCAATAGATTTCCTAAGCACTAGTGTTTTAAAGAACAGCTTAAAAAGAGAATCCTAAAGTGATTTCTTTATAATGGGTATGTTCCTTATCTTATCCTAGTGTCTAAACTTTTCTCCATGGCTGGACCCCCAAATAATATTCCTTTATGTGCTAGGGGTTATCTAGAGAGTGGGATAGGTTTAATCACTACACTAACCCTAACACGTACACTAACCCTAACCACTAACCTAACCCTAACACGTACCCTAATCCTAACCCAGAACCTAAACCGAGACCTAACCCTAACACTAACCCTAACCCTAACCCTAACCCATACCCTACGCCGTACCCGAAGCCCTCCCCGAACCCGTACCCTAAGCCGTACCCTAAGCCTAACCCTAAGCCTAACCCTAACCCTAGGCTACCCTTGACTGCTTCTGCCTCCAATAGATTTCCTAAGCACTAGTGTTTTAAGGAACAGCTTAAAAAGAGGATCCTAATGTGATTTCTTCATAATGGGTGTGTTCCTTATCTTATCATAATGTCTAAACTCTTCTCCATGGCTGGACCCCCAAATAATATTCCTTTACGTGCTAAGGGGTATCTAGAGAGTGGGATAGGTTTAATAACTAACCTAACCCTAACACGTACCCTAACCCTAACCTCTACCCTAACCCTAACACGTACCCTAATCCTAACCCAGACCCTAAACCGAGCCCTAACCCTAACACTAACCCTAACCCTAACCCTAACCCATACCTTACGCTGTACCCGAAGCCCTCCCTGAACCCGTACCCTAATCCTAACCCTAAGCCTAACCCTAACCCTAGGCTACCCTTGACTGCTTCTGCCTCCAATAGATTTCCTAAGCACTAGTGTTTTAAGGAACAGCTTAAAAAGGGAATCCTAATGTGATTTCTTTATAATGGGTGTGTTCCTTATCTTATCGTAGTGTCTAAACTCTTCTCCATGGCTGGACCCCCAAATAATATTCCTTTACGTGCTAAGGGGAATCTAGATGGTGGGATAGGTTTAATAACTACCCTAACCCTAATGCGTACCCTAACCCTAACCCCTACCCTAACCCTAACACGTACCCTAAACCTAACCCGTACCCTAAATCGAGCCCTAACCCTAACACTAACCCTAACCCTAACCCTAACACATACGTTACGCCGTACCCGAAGCCCTCCCCGAACCCGTACCCTAAGCCGTACCCTAAGCCTAACCCTAAGCCTAACCCTAACCCTAGGCTGCCCTTGACTGCTTCTGCCTCCAATAGATTTCCTAAGCAATAGTGTTTTAAGGAACAGCTTAAAAAGAGAATCCTAATGTGATTTCTTTATAATGGGTGTGTTCCTTATCTAATCCTAGTGTCTAAACTCTTCTCAATGGCTGGACCCCCAAATAATATTCCTTTATGTGCTAAGGGGTATCTAGTGAGTGGGATAGGTTTAATCACTACCCTAACCCTAACGCGTACCATAACCCTAACCCCTACCCTAACCCTAACACGTACCCTAATCCTAACCCGTACCCTAAACCGAGCCCTAACCCTAACACTAACCCTAACCCTAACCCTAACCCATACCCTACGCCGTACCCGAAGCCCTCCCCGAACCCGTACCCTAAGCCTACCCCTAAGCCTAACCCTAACCCTAGGCTACCCTTGACTGCTTCTGCCTCCAATAGATTTCCTAAGCACTAGTGTTTTAAGGAACAGCTTAAAAAGAGAATCCTAATGTGATTTCTTTATAATGTGAGTGTTCCTTATATTATCTTAGTGTCTAAACTCTTCTCCATGGCTGGACCCCCAAATAATATTCCTTTACGTGCTAAGCGGTATCTAGAGAGTGGGATAGGTTTAATAACTACCCTAACCCTAACGCGTACCCTAACCCTAACCCCTAACCTAACCCTAACACGTACCCTAATCCTAACCCGTACCCTAAACCGAGCCCTAACCCTAACACTAACCCTAACCCTAACCCTAACCCATACCCTACGCCGTACCCGAAGCCCTCCCCGAACCCGTACCCTAAGCCTAACCCTAAGCCTAACCCTAACCCTAGGCTACCCTTGACTGCTTCTGCCTCCAATAGATTTCCTAAGCACTAGTGTTTTAAGGAACAGCTTAAAAAGGGAATCCTAATGTGATTTCTTTATAATGGGTGTGTTCCTTATCTTATCCTAGTGTCTAAACTCTTCTCCATGGCTGGATCCCCAAATAATATTCCTTTACGTGCTAAGGGGTAACTAGAGAGTGGGATAGGTTTAATAACTACCCTAACCCTAACGCGTACCCTAACGCTAACCCCTACCCTAACCCTAACACGTACCCTAATCCTAACCCATACCCTAAACCGAGCCCTAACCCTAACACTAAGCCTAACCCTAACCGTAACCCATACCCTACGCCGTACCCGAAGCCCTCCCCGAACACGTACCCTAAGCCGTACCCTAAGCCTAACCCTAAGCCTAACCCTAACCCTAGGCTACCCTTGACTGCTTCTGCCTCCAATAGATTTCCTAAGCACTAGTGTTTTAAGGAACAGCTTAAAAAGAGAATGCTAATGTGATTTCTTTATAATGTGTGTGTTCCTTATCTTATCCTAGTGTCTAAATTCTTCTCCATGGCTGGACCCCAAATAATATTCCTTTACGTGCTAAGGGGTATCTAGAGAGTGGGATAGGTTTAATAACTACCCTAACCCTAACGCGTACCCTAACCCTAACCCTTAGCCTAACCCTAACACGTACCCTAATCCTAACCCGTACCCTAAACCGAGCCCTAACCCTAACACTAACCCTAACCCTAACCCTAACCCATACCCTACGCAGTACTCGAAACCCTCCCCGAACGCATACCCTAAGCCGTACCCTAAGCCTAACCCTAAGCCTAACCCTAACCCTAGGCTACCTTTGACTGCTTCTGCCTCCAATAGATTTCCTAAGCACTAGTGTTTTAAGGAACAGCTTAAAAAGAGAATCCTAATGTGATTTCTTTATAATGGGTGTGTTCCTTATCTAATCCTAGTGTCTAAACTCTTCTCCATGGCTGGACCCCCAAATAATATTCCTTTATGTGCTAAGGGGTATCTAGAGAGTGGGATAGGTTTAATCACTACCCTAACCCTAACGCGTACCATAACCCTAACCCCTACCCTAACCCTAACACGTACCCTAATCCTAACCCGTACCCTAAACCGAGCCCTAACCCTAACACTAACCCTAACCCTAACCCTAACCCATACGCTACGCTGTACCCGAAGCCCTCCCCGAACCCGTATCCTAAGCCGTACCCTAAGCCTACCCCTAAGCCTAACCCTAACCCTAGGCTATCCTTGACTGCTTCTGCCTCCAATAGATTTCCTAAGCACTAGTGTTTTAAGGAACAGCTTAAAAAGAGAATCCTAATGTGATTTCTTTATAATGTGTGTGTTCCTTATATTATCTTAGTGTCTAAACTCTTCTCCATGGCTGGACCCCCAAATAATATTCCTTTACGTGCTAAGGGGTATCTAGAGAGTGGGATAGGTTTAATAACTACCCTAACCCTAATGCGTACCCTAACGCTAACCCCTACCCTAACCCTAACACGTACCCTAATCCTAACCCGTACCCTAAACCGAGCCCTAACCCTAACACTAACCCTAACCCTAACCCTAACCCATACCCTACGCCGTATCCGAAGCCCTCCCCAAACCCGTACCCTAAGCCGTACCCTAAGCCTAACTCTAACCCTAGGCTACCCTTGACTGCTTCTGCCTCCAATAGATTTCCTAAGCACTAGTGTTTTAAGGAACAGCTTAAAAGGAGAATCCTAATGTGATTTCTTTATAATGGGTGTGTTCCTTATCTTATCCTAGTGTCTAAACTCTTCTCCATGGCTGGACCCCCAAATAATATTCATTTACATGCTCAGGGGTAACTAGAGAGTGGGATAGGTTTAATAACTACCCTAACCCTAACGCGTACCCTAACGCTAAACCCTACCCTAACCCTAACACGTACCCTAATCCTAACCCGTACCCTAAACCGAGCCCTAAACCTAACACTAACCCTAACCCTAAACCTAACCCATACCCTACGCCGTACCCGAAGCCCTCCCCGAACCCGTACCCTAAGCCGTACCCTAAGCCTAACCCTAAGCCTAACCCTAACCCTAGGCTACCCTTGACAGCTTCTGCCTCAAATAGATTTCCTAAGCACTAGTGTTTTAAGGAACAGCTTAAAAAGAGAATCCTAATTTGATTTCTTTATAATGTGTGTGTTCCTTATCTAATCCTAGTGTCTAAACTCTTCTCCATGGCTGGACCCCCAAATAATATTCCTTTACGTGCTAAGGGGTAACTAGAGAGTGGGATAGGTTTAATAACTACCCTAACCCTAACGCGTACCCTAACGCTAACCCCTACCCTAACCCTAACACGTACCCTAATCCTAACCCGTACCCTAAACCGAGCCCTAACCCTAACAGTAAGCCTAACCCTAACCCTAACCCATACCCTACGCCGTACCCGAAGCACTCCCCGAACACGTACCCTAAGCCGTACCCTAATCCTAACCCTAAGCCTAACCCTAACCCTAGGCTACCCTTGACTGCTTCTGCCTCCAATAGATTTCCTAAGCACTAGTGTTTTAAGGAACAGCTTAAAAAGAGAATCCTAATGTGATTTCTCTATAAAGGGTGTGTTCCTTATCTTATCCTAGTGTCTAAACTCTTCTCCATGGCTGGACCCCCAAATAATATTCCTTTACGTGCTAAGGGGTATCTAGAGAGTGGGATAGGTTTAATAACTACCCTAACCCTAACGCGTACCCTAACCCTAACCCCTACCCTAACCCTAACACGTACCCTAATCCTAACCCGTACCCTAAACCGAGCCCTAACCCTAACACTAACCCTAACCCTAACCCTAACCCATACCCTACGCCGTACCCGAAGCCCTCCCCGAACCCGTACCCTAAGCCGTACCCTAAGCCTAACCCTAAGCCTAACCCTAACCCTAGGCTACCCTTGACTGCTTCTGCCTCCAATAGATTTCCTAAGCACTAGTGTTTTAAGGAACAGCTTAAAAAGAGAATCCTAATGTGATTTCTTTATAATGGGTGTGTTCCTTATCTTATCCTAGTGTCTAAACTCTTCTCCATGGCTGGACCCCCAAATAATATTCCTTTATGTGCTAAGGGGTAACTAGAGAGTGTGATAGGTTTGATCACTACCCTAACCGTAACGCGTACCATAACCCTAACCCCTACCCTAACCCTAACACGTACCCTAATCCTAACCCGTACCCTAAACCGAGCCCTAACCCTAACACTAACCCTAACCCTAACCCTAACCCATACCCTACGCCATACCCGAAGCCCTCCCCGAACCCGTACCCTAAGCCGTACCCTAAGCCTACCCCTAAGCCTAACCCTAACCCTAGGCTACCCTTGAATGCTTCTGCCTCCAATAGATTTCGTAAGCACTAGTGTTTTAAGGAACAGCTTAAAAAGAGAATCCTAATGTGATTTCTTTATAATGTGTGTGTTCCTTATATTATCTTAGTGTCTAAACACTTCTCCATGGCTGGACCCCCAAATAATATTCCTTTACGTGCTAAGGGGTATCTAGAGAGTGGGATAGGTTTAATAACTACCCTAACCCTAACGCGAACCCTAACCCTAGCCCCTAACCTAACCCTAACACGTACCCTAATCCTAACCCGTACCCTAAACCGAGCCCTAACCCTAACACTAACCCTAACCCTAACCCTAACCCATACCCTACGCCGTACCCGAAGCCCTCCCCGAACCCGTACCCTAAGCCGTACCCTAAGCCTAACCCTAAGCCTAACCCTAACCCTAGGCTACCCTTGACAGCTTCTGCCTCAAATAGATTTCCTAAGCACTAGTGTTTTAAGGAACAGCTTAAAAAGAGAATCCTAATTTGATTTCTTTATAATGTGTGTGTTCCTTATCTAATCCTAGTGTCTAAACTCTTCTCCATGGCTGGATCCCCAAATAATATTCCTTTACGTGCTAAGGGGTAACTAGAGAGTGGGATAGGTTTAATAACTACCCTAACCCTAACGCGTACCCTGACGCTAACCCCTACCATAACCCTAACACGTACCCTAATCCTAACCCGTACCCTAAACCGAGCCCTAACCCTAACACTAAGCCTAACCCTAACCCTAACCCATACCCTACGCCGTACCCGAAGCCCTCCCCGAACACGTACCCTAAGCCGTACCCTAATCCTAACCCTAAGCCTAACCCTAACCCTAGGCTACCCTTGACTGCTTCTGCCTCCAATAGATTTCCTAAGCACTAGTGTTTTAAGGAACAGCTTAAAAAGAGAATCCTAATGTGATTTCTTTATAATGTGTGTGTTCCTTATATTATCTTAGTGTCTAAACTCTTCTCCATGGCTGGACCCCCAAATAATATTCCTTTACGTGCTAAGGGGTATCTAGAGAGTGGGATAGGTTTAATCACTACCCTAACCCTAACACGTACCCTAATCCGAACCCGTACCCTAAACCGAGCCCTAACCCTAACACTAACCCTAACCCTAACCCTAACCCATACCCTACGCCGTACCCGAAACCCTCCCCGAACCCATACCCTTAGCCGTACCCTAAGCCTAACCCTAAGCCTAACCCTAACCCTAGGCTACCCTTGACTGCTTCTGCCTCCAATAGATTTCCTAAGCACTAGTGTTTTAAGGAACAGCTTAAAAAGAGAATCCTAATGTGATTTCTCTATAATGGGTGTGTTCCTTATCTTATCCTAGTGTCTAAACTCTTCTCCATGGCTGGACCACCAAATAATATTCCTTTACGTGGTAAGGGGTATCTAGAGAGTGGGATAGGTTTAATAACTACCCTAACCCTAACGCATACCCTAACCCTAACCCCTACCCTAACCCTAACACGTACCCAATCCTAACCCGTACCCTAAACCGAGCCCTAACCCTAACACTAACCCTAACCCTAACCCTAACCCATACCCTACGCCGTACCCGAAGCCCTCCCCGAACCCGTACCCTAAGCCGTACCCTAAGCCTAACCCTAAGCCTAACCCTAACCCTAGGCTACCCTTGACAGCTTCTGCCTCAAATAGATTTCCTAAGCACTAGTGTTTTAAGGAACAGCTTAAAAAGAGAATCCTAATTTGATTTCTTTATAATGTGTGTGTTCCTTATCTAATCCTAGTGTCTAAACTCTTCTCCATGGCTGGACCCCCAAATAATATTCCTTTACGTGCTAAGGGGTAACTAGAGAGTGGGATAGGTTTAATAACTACCCTAACCCTAACGCGTACCCTGACGCTAACCCCTACCATAACCCTAACACGTACCCTAATCCTAACCCGTACCCTAAACCGAGCCCTAACCCTAACACTAAGCCTAACCCTAACCCTAACCCATACCCTACGCCGTACCCGAAGCCCTCCCCGAACACGTACCCTAAGCCGTACCCTAATCCTAACCCTAAGCCTAACCCTAACCCTAGGCTACCCTTGACTGCTTCTGCCTCCAATAGATTTCCTAAGCACTAGTGTTTTAAGGAACAGCTTAAAAAGAGAATCCTAATGTGATTTCTTTATAATGTGTGTGTTCCTTATATTATCTTAGTGTCTAAACTCTTCTCCATGGCTGGACCCCCAAATAATATTCCTTTACGTGCTAAGGGGTATCTAGAGAGTGGGATAGGTTTAATCACTACCCTAACCCTAACACGTACCCTAATCCTAACCCGTACCCTAAACCGAGCCCTAACCCTAACACTAACCCTAACCCTAACCCTAACCCATACCCTACGCCGTACCCGAAACCCTCCCCGAACCCATACCCTAAGCCGTACCCTAAGCCTAACCCTAAGCCTAACCCTAACCCTAGGCTACCCTTGACTGCTTCTGCCTCCAATAGATTTCCTAAGCACTAGTGTTTTAAGGAACAGCTTAAAAAGAGAATCCTAATGTGATTTCTCTATACTGGGTGTGTTCCTTATCTTATCCTAGTGTCTAAACTCTTTTCCATGGCTGGACCCCCAAATAATATTCCTTTACGTGCTAAGGGGTATCTAGAGAGTGGGATAGGTTTAATAACTACCCTAACCCTAACGCATACCCTAACCCTAACCCCTACCCTAACCCTAACACGTACCCTAATCCTAACCCGTACCCTAAACCGAGCCCTAACCCTAACACTAACCCTAACCCTAACCCTAACCCATACCCTACGCCGTACCCGAAGCCCTCCCCGAACCCGTACCCTAAGCCGTACCCTAAGCCTAACCCTAAGCCTAACCCTAACCCTAGGCTACCCTTCACTGCTTCTGCCTCCAATAGATTTCCTAAGCACTAGTGTTTTAAGGAACAGCTTAAAAAGAGAATCCTAATGTGATTTCTTTATAATGGGTGTGTTCCTTATCTTATCCTAGTGTCTAAACTCTTCTCCATGGCTGGACCCCCAAATAATATTCCTTTACGTGCTAAGGGGTAACTAGAGAGTGGGATAGGTTTAATCACTACCCTAACCCTAACGTGTAACATAACCCTAACCCCTACCCTAACCCTAACACGTACCCTAATCCTAACCCGTACCCTAAACCGAGCCCTAACCCTAACACTAACCCTAACCCTAACCCTAACCCATACGCTACGCCGTACGCGAAGCCCTCCCCGAACCCGTATCCTAAGCCGTACCCTAAGCCTACCCCTAAGCCTAACCCAACCCTAGGCTACCTTTGACTGCTTCTGCCTCCAATAGATTTCCTAAGCACTAGTGTTTTAAGGAACAGCTTAAAAAGAGAATCCTAATGTGATTTCTTTATAATGTGTGTGTTCCTTATATTATCTTAATGTCTAAACACTTCTCCATGGCTGGACCCCCAAATAATATTCCTTTACGTGCTAAGGGGTATCTAGAGAGTGGGATAGGTTTAATAACTACCCTAACCCTAACGCGTACCCTAACCCTAACCCCTAACCTAACCCTAACACGTACCCTAATCCTAACCCGTACCCTAAACCGAGCCCTAACCCTAACACTAACCCTAACCCTAACCCTAACCCATACCCTACGCCGTACCCGAAGCCCTCCCCGAACCCGTACCCTAAGCCTAACCCTAAGCCTAACCCTAACCCTAGGCTACCCTTGACTGCTTCTGCCTCCAATAGATTTCCTAAGCACTAGTGTTTTAAGGAACAGCTTAAAAAGAGAATCCTAATGTGATTTCTTTAAAATGGGTGTGTTCCTTATCTAATCCTAGTGTCTAAACTCTTCTCCATGGCTGGACCCCCAAATAATATTCCTTTACGTGCTAAGGGGTATCTAGAGAGTGGGATAGGTTTAATAACTACCCTAACCCTCACGCGTACCCTAACCCTAACCCCTACCCTAACCCTAACACGTACCCTAATCCTAACCCATACCCTAAACCGAGCCGTAACCCTAACACTAACCCTAACCCTAACCCTAACCCATACCTTACGCCGTACCCGAAGCCCTCCCCGAACCCGTACCCTAAGCCGTACCCTAAGCCTAACCCTAAGCCTAACCCTAACCCTAGGCTACCCTTGACTGCTTCTGCCTCCAATAGATTTCCTAAGCACTAGTGTTTTAAGGAACAGCTTAAAAAGAGAATCCTAATGTGATTTCTTTATAATGGGTGTGTTCCTTATCTTATCCTAGTGTCTAAACTCTTCTCCATGGCTGGATCCCCAAATAATATTCCTTTACGTGCTAAGGGGTAACTAGAGAGTGGGATAGGTTTAATAACTACCCTAACCCTAACGCGTACCCTAACCCTAACCCCTACCCTAACCCTAACACGTACCCTAATCCTAACCCGTACCCTAAACCGAGCCCTAACCCTAACACTAACCCTAACCCTAACCCTAACCCATACCCTACGCCGTACCCGAAACCCTCCCCGAACCCATACCCTCAGCCGTACCCTAAGCCTAACCCTAAGCCTAACCCTAACCCTATGCTACCTTTGACTGCTTAGGCCTCCAATAGATTTCCTAAGCACTAGTGTTTTAAGGAACAGCTTAAAAAGAGAATCCTAATGTGATTTCTTTATAATGGGTGTGTTCCTTATCTTATCCTAGTGTCTAAACTCTTCTCCATGGCTGGACCCCCAAATAATATTCCTTTACGTGCTAAGGGGTAACTAGAGAGTGGGATAGGTTTAATAACTACCCTAACCCTAACACGTACCCTAACCCTAACCCCTACCCTAACCCTAACACGTACCCTAATCCTAACCCGTACCCTAAACCGAGCCCTAACCCTAACACTAACCCTAACCCTAACATTAACCCATACCCTACGCCGTACCCGAAGCCCTCCCCGAACCCGTACCCTAAGCCGTACCCTAAGCCTAACCCTAAGCCTAACCCTAACCCTAGGCTACCCTTGACTGCTTCTGCCTCCAATAGATTTCCTAAGCACTAGTGTTTTAAGGAACAGCTTAAAAAGAGAATCCTAATGTGATTTCTTTATAATGGGTGTGTTCCTTATCTAATCCTAGTGTCTAAACTCTTCTCCATGGCTGGACCCCCAAATAATATTCCTTTATGTGCTAAGGGGTATCTAGAGAGTGGGATAGGTTTAATCACTACCCTAACCCTAACGCGTACCATAACCCTAACCCCTACCCTAACCCTAACACGTACCCTAATCCTAACCCGTACCCTAAACCGAGCCCTAACCCTAACACTAACCCTAGCCCTAACCCTAACCCATACGCTACGCCGTACCCGAAGCCCTCCCCGAACCCGTATCCTAAGCCGTACCCTAAGCCTACCCCTAAGCCTAACCCTAACCCTAGGCTACCCTTGACTGCTTCTGCCTCCAATAGATTTCCTAAGCACTAGTGTTTTAAGGAACAGCTTAAAAAGAGAATCCTAATGTGATTTCTTTATAATGTGTGTGTTCCTTATATTATCTTAGTGTCTAAACTCTTCTCCATGGCTGGACCCCCAAATAATATTCCTTTACGTGCTAAGGGGTATCTAGAGAGTGGGATAGGTTTAATAACTACCCTAACCCTAACGCGTACCCTAACGCTAACCCCGACCCTAACCCTAACACGTACCCTAATCCTAACCCGTACCCTAAACCGAGCCCTAACCCTAACACTAACCCTAACCCTAACCCTAACCCATACCCTACGCCGTACCCGAAGCCCTCCCCGAACCCGTACCCTAAGCCGTACCCTAAGCCTAACTCTAACCCTAGGCTACCCTTGACTGCTTCTGCCTCCAATAGATTTCCTAAGCACTAGTGTTTTAAGGAACAGCTTAAAAGGAGAATCCTAATGTGATTTCTTTATAATGGGTGTGTTCCTTATCTTATCCTAGTGTCTAAACTCTTCTCCACGGCTGGACCCCCAAATAATATTCCTTTACATGCTCAGGGGTAACTAGAGAGTGGGATAGGTTTAATAACTACCCTAACCCTAACGCGTACCCTAACGCTAACCCCTACCTTAACCCTAACACGTACCCTAATCCTAGCCCTAACCCTAACACTAACCCTAACCCTAACCCTAACCCATACCCTACGCCGTACCCGAAGCCCTCCCCGAACCCGTACCCTAAGCGGTACCCTAAGCCTAATCCTAAGCCTAACCCTAACCCTAGGCTACCCTTGACTGCTTCTGCCTCCAATAGATTTCCTAAGCACTAGTGTTTTAAGGAACAGCTTAAAAAGAGAATCCTAATGTTATTTCTTTATAATGTGCGTGTTCCTTATATTATCTTAGTGTCTAAACTCTTCTCCATGGCTGGACCCCCAAATAATATTCCTTTACGTGCTAAGGGGTATCTAGTGTGTGGGATAGGTTTAATCACTACCCTAACCGTAACGCGTACCCTAACCCTAACCCCTACCCTAACCCTAACACGTACCCTAATCCTAACCCGTACCCTAAACCGAGCCCTAACCCTAACAATAACCCTAACCCTAACCCTAACCCATACCCTAGGCCGTACCCGAAGCCCTCCCCGAACCCGTAGCCTAAGCCGTACCCTAAGCCTAACCCTAAGCCTAACCCTAACCCTAGGCTACCCTTGACTGCTTCTGCCTCCAATAGATTTCCTAAGCACTAGTGTTTTAAGGAACAGCTTAAAAAGAGAATCCTAATGTGATTTCTTTATAATGGGTGTGTTCCTTATCTAATCCTAGTGTCTAAACTCTTCTCCATGGCTGGACCCCCAAATAATATTCCTTTATGTGCTAAAGGGTATCGAGAGAGTTGGATAGATTTAATCACTACCCTAACCCTAACGCGTACCCTAACCCTAACCCCTACCCTAAACCTAACACGTACCCTAATCCTAACCCGTACCCTAAACCGAGCCCTAACCCTAACACTAACCCTAACCCTAACCCTAACCCATACCCTACGCCATACCCGAAGCCCTCCCCGAACCCGTACCCTAAGCCGTACCCTAAGCCTACCCCTAAGCCTAACCCTAACCCTAGGCTACCCTTGACTGCTTCTGCCTCCAATAGATTTCCTAAGCACTAGTGTTTTAAGGAACAGCTTAAAAAGAGAATCCTAATGTGATTTCTTTATAATGTGTGTGTTCCTTATATTATCTTAGTGTCTAAACACTTCTCCATGGCTGGACCCCCAAATAATATTCCTTTACGTGCTAAGGGGTATCTAGAGAGTGGGATAGGTTTAATAACTACCCTAACCCTAACGCGAACCCTAACCCTAACCCCTAACCTAACCCTAACACGTACCCTAATCCTAACCCGTACCCTAAACCGAGCCCTAACCCTAACACTAACCCTAACCCTAACCCTAACCCATACCCTACGCCGTACACGAAGCCCTCCCCGAACCCGTACCCTAAGCCTAACCCTAAGCCTAACCCTAACCCTAGGCTACCCTTGACTGCTTCTGCCTCCAATAGATTTCCTAAGCACTAGTGTTTTAAGGAACAGCTTAAAAAGATAATCCTAATGTGATTTCTTTATAATGGGTGTGTTCCTTATCTTATCCTAGTGTCTAAACTCTTCTCCATGGCTGGACCCCCAAATAGTATTCCTTTACGTGCTAAGGGGTAACTAGAGAGTGGGATAGGTTTAATAACTACCCTAACCCTAACGCGTACCCTAACGCTAAACCCTACCCTGACCCTAACACGTACCCTAATCCTAACACGTACCCTAAACCGAGCCCTAACCCTAACACTAACCCTAACCCTAACCCTAACCCATACCCTACGCCGTACCCGAAGCCCTCCACGAACCCGTAACCTAAGCCGTACCCTAAGCCTAACCCTAAGCCTAACCCTAAACCTAGGCTACCCTTGACAGCTTCTGCCTCAAATAGATTTCCTAAGCACTAGTGTTTTAAGGAACAGCTTAAAAAGAGAATCCTAATGTGATTTCTTTATAATGGGTGTGTTCCTTATCTAATCCTAGTGTCTAAACTCTTCTCCATGGCTGGACCCCCAAATAATATTCCTTTACGTGCTAAGGGGTATCTAGAGAGTGGGATAGGTTTAATCACTACCCTAACCCTAACACGTACCCTAATCCTAACCCGTACCCTAAACCGAGCCCTAACCCTAACACTAACCCTAACACTAACCCTAACCCATACCCTACGCAGTACCCGAAACCCTCCCCGAACCCATACCCTAAGCCGTACCCTAAGCCTAACCCTAAGCCTAACCCTAACCCTAGGCTACCCTTGACTGCTTCTGCCTCCAATAGATTTCCTAAGCACTAGTGTTTTAAGGAACAGCTTAAAAAGAGAATCCTAATGTGATTTCTCTATAATGGGTGTGTTCCTTATCTTATCCTAGTGTCTAAACTCTTCTCCATGGCTGGACCCCCAAATAATATTCCTTTACGTGCTAAGGGGTATCTAGAGAGTGGGATAGGTTTAATAACTACCCTAACCCTAACGCGTACCCTAACCCTAACCCCTACCCTAACCCTAACACGTACCCTAATCCTAACCCGTACCCTAAACCGAGCCCTAACCCTAACACTAACCATAACCCTAACCCTAACCCATACCCTACGCCGTACCCGAAGCCCTCCCCGAACCCGTACCCTAAGCCGTACCCTAAGCCTAACCCTAAGCCTAACCCTAACCCTAGGCTACCCTTGACTGCTTCTGCCTCCAATAGATTTCCTAAGCACTAGTGTTTAAAGGAACAGCTTAAAAAGAGAATCCTAAAGTGATTTCTTTATAATGGGTGTGTTCCTTATCTTATCCTAGTGTCTAAACTCTTCTCCATGGCTGGACCCCCAAGTAATATTCCTTTACGTGCTAAGGGGTAACTAGAGAGTGGGATAGGTTTAATAACTACCCTAACCCTAACGCGTACCCTAACGCTAACCCCTACCCTAACCCTAACACGTACCCTAATCCTAACCCGTACCCTAAACCGAGCCCTAACCCTAACACTAACCCTAACCCTAACCCTAACCCATACGCTACGCCTTACCCGAAGCCCTCCCCGAACCCGTACCCTAAGCCGTACCCTAAGCCTAACCCTAAGCCTAACCCTAACCCTAGGCTACCCTTGACTGCTTCTGCCTCCAATAGATTTCCTAAGCACTAGTGTTTTAAGGAACAGCTAAAAAAGAGAATCCTAACGTGATTTCTTTATAATGGGTGTGTTCCTTATCTAATCCTAGTGTCTAAACTCTTCTCCATGGCTGGACCCCCAAATAATATTCCTTTATGTGCTAAGGGGTATCTAGAGAGTGGGATAGGTTTAATCACTACCCTAACCCTAACGCGTAACATAACCCTAACCCCTACCCTAACCCTAACACGTACCCAAATCCTAACCCGTACCCTAAACCGAGCCCTAACCCTAACACTAACCCTAACCCTAACCCTAACCCATACGCTACGCCGTACGCGAAGCCCTCCCCGAACCCGTATCCTAAGCCGTACCCTAAGCCTACCCCTAAGCCTAACCCTAACCCTAGGCTACCTTTGACTGCTTCTGCCTCCAATAGATTTCCTAAGCACTAGTGTTTTAAGGAACAGCTTAAAAAGAGAATCCTAATGTGATTTCTTTATAATGTGTGTGTTCCTTATATTATCTTAATGTCTAAACACTTCTCCATGGCTGGACCCCCAAATAATATTCCTTTACGTGCTAAGGGGTATCTAGAGAGTGGGATAGGTTTAATAACTACCCTAACCCTAACGCGTACCCTAACCCTAACCCCTAACCTAACCCTAACACGTACCCTAATCCTAACCCGTACCCTAAACCGAGCCCTAACCCTAACACTAACCCTAACCCTAACCCTAACCCATACCCTACGCCGTACCCGAAGCCCTCCCCGAACCCGTACCCTAAGCCTAACCCTAAGCCTAACCCTAACCCTAGGCTACCCTTGACTGCTTCTGCCTCCAATAGATTTCCTAAGCACTAGTGTTTTAAGGAACAGCTTAAAAAGAGAATCCTAATGTGATTTCTTTATAATGGGTGTGTTCCTTATCTAATCCTAGTGTCTAAACTCTTCTCCATGGCTGGACCCCCAAATAATATTCCTTTACGTGCTAAGGGGTATCTAGAGAGTGGGATAGGTTTAATAACTACCCTAACCCTAACGCGTACCCTAACCCTAACCCCTACCCTAACCCTAACACGTACCCTAATCCTAAACCATACCCTAAACCGAGCCCTAATCCTAACACTAACCCTAACCCTAACCCTAACCCATACCCTACGCCGTACCCGAAGCCCTCCCCGAACCCGTACCCTAAGCCGTACCCTAAGCCTAACCCTAAGCCTAACCCTAACCCTAGGCTACCCTTGACTGCTTCTGCCTCCAATAGATTTCCTAAGCACTAGTGTTTTAAGGAACAGCTTAAAAAGAGAATCCTAATGTGATTTCTTTATAATGGGTGTGTTCCTTATCTTATCCTAGTGTCTAAACTCTTCTCCATGGCTGGATCCCCAAATAATATTCCTTTACGTGCTAAGGGGTAACTAGAGAGTGGGATAGGTTTAATAACTACCCTAACCCTAACGCGTACCCTAACGCTAACCCCTACCCTAACCCTAACACGTACCCTAATCCTAACCCGTACCCTAAACCGAGCCCTAACCCTAACACTAAGCCTAACCCTAACCCTAACCCATACCCTACGCCGTACCCGAAGCCCTCCCCGAACACGTACCCTAAGCCGTACCCTAAGCCTAACCCTAAGCCTAACCCTAACCCTAGGCTACCCTTGACTGCTTCTGCCTCCAATAGATTTCCTAAGCACTAGTGTTTTAAGGAACAGCTTAAAAAGATAATCCTAATGTGATTTCTTTATAATGGGTGTGTTCCTTATCTTATCCTAGTGTCTAAACTCTTCTCCATGGCTAGACCCCCAAGTAGTATTCCTTTACGTGCTAAGGGGTAACTAGAGAGTGGGATAGGTTTAATAACAACCCTAACCCTAACGCGTACCCTAACGCTAACCCCTACCCTAACCCTAACACGTACCCTAATCCTAACCCGTACCCTAAACCGAGCCCTAACCCTAACACTAACCCTAACCCTAACCCTAACCCATACCCTACGCCGTACCCGAAGCCCTCCCCGAACCCGTACCCTAAGCCGTACCCTAAGCCTAACCCTAAGCCTAACCCTAACCCTAGGCTACCCTTGACTGCTTCTGCCTCCAATAGATTTCCTAAGCACTAGTGTTTTAAGGAACAGCTTAAAAAGAGAATCCTAATGTGATTTCTTTATAATGTGTGTGTTCCTTATCTAATCCTAGTGTCTAAACTCTTCTCCATGGCTGGACCCCCAAATAATATTCCTTTACGTGCTAAGGGGTATCTAGAGAGTGGGATAGGTTTAATAACTACCCTAACCCTAACGCGTACCCTAACCCTAACCCCTACCCTAACCCTAACACGTACCCTAATCCTAACCCGTACCCTAAACCGAGCCCTAACCCTAACACTAACCCTAATCCTAACCCTAACCCATACCCTACACCATACCCGAAACCCTCCCCGAACCCATACCCTAAGCCGTACCCTAAGCCTAACCCTAAGCCTAACCCTAACCCTATGCTACCTTTGACTGCTTCGGCCTCCAATAGATTTCCTAAGCACTAGTGTTTTAAGGAACAGCTTAAAAAGAGAATCCTAATGTGATTTCTTTATAATGGGTGTGTTCCTTATCTTATCCTAGTGTCTAAACTCTTCTCCATGGCTGGACCCCCAAATAATATTCCTTTACGTGCTAAGGGGTAACTAGAGAGTGGGATAGGTTTAATAACTACCCTAACCCTAACACGTACCCTAACCCTAACCCCTACCCTAACCCTAACACGTACCCTAATCCTAACCCGTACCCTAAACCGAGCCCTAACCCTAACACTAACCCTAACCCTAACATTAACCCATACCCTACGCCATACCCGAAGCCCTCCCCGAACCCGTACCCTAAGCCGTACCCTAAGCCTAACCCTAAGCCTAACCCTAACCCTAGGCTACCCTTGACTGCTTCTGCCTCCAATAGATTTCCTAAGCACTAGTGTTTTAAGGAACAGCTTAAAAAGAGAATCCTAATGTGATTTCTTTATAATGGGTGTGTTCCTTATCTAATCCTAGTGTCTAAACTCTTCTCCATGGCTGGACCCCCAAATAATATTCCTTTATGTGCTAAGGGGTATCTAGAGAGTGGGATAGGTTTAATCACTACCCTAACCCTAACGCGTACCATAACCCTAACCCCTACCCTAACCCTAACACGTACCCTAATCCTAACCCGTACCCTAAACCGAGCCCTAACCCTAACACTAACCCTAGCCCTAACCCTAACCCATACGCTACGCCGTACCCGAAGCCCTCCCCGAACCCGTATCCTAAGCCGTACCCTAAGCCTACCCCTAAGCCTAACCCTAACCCTAGGCTACCCTTGACTGCTTCTGCCTCCAATAGATTTCCTAAGCACTAGTGTTTTAAGGAACAGCTTAAAAAGATAATCCTAATGTGATTTCTTTATAATGGGTGTGTTCCTTATCTTATCCTAGTGTCTAAACTCTTCTCCATGGCTGGACCCCCAAGTAGTATTCCTTTACGTGCTAAGGGGTAACTAGAGAGTGGGATAGGTTTAATAACTACCCTAACCCTAACGCGTACCCTAACGCTAACCCCTACCCTAACCCTAACACGTACCCTAATCCTAACCCGTACCCTAAACCGAGCCCTAACCCTAACACTAACCCTAACCCTAACCCTAACCCATACCCTACGCCGTACCCGAAGCCCTCCCCGAACCCGTACCCTAAGACGTACCCTAAGACTAACCCTAAGCCTAACCCTAACCCTA
Organism: Balaenoptera physalus; assembly: GCF_965194825.1. Classification (NCBI taxonomy): domain Eukaryota; kingdom Metazoa; phylum Chordata; class Mammalia; order Artiodactyla; family Balaenopteridae; genus Balaenoptera; species Balaenoptera physalus. The sequence continues at coordinate 93,556 of NW_028125661.1, read as the reverse complement.
GGCTACCCTTGAATGCTTCTGAGTCCAATAGATTTCCTAAGCACTAGTGTTTTAAGGAACAGCTTATAAAGAGAATCCTAATGTGATTTCTTTATAATGTGTGTGTTCCTTATCTAATCCTAGTGTCTAAACTCTTCTCCATGGCTGGACCCCCAAATAATATTCCTTTACGTGCTAAGGGGTATCTAGAGAGTGGGATAGGTTTAATAACTACCCTAACCCTAACGCGTACCCTAACCCTAACCCCTACCCTAACCCTAACACGTACCCTAATCCTAACCCATACCCTAAACCGAGCCCTAACCCTAACACTAACCCTAACCCTAACCCTAACACATACCCTACGCCGTACCCGAAGCCCACCCCGAACCCGTACCCTAAGCCGTACCCTAAGCCTAACCCTAAGCCTAACCCTAACCCTAGGCTACCCTTGACTGCTTCTGCCTCCAATAGATTTCCTAAGCACTAGTGTTTTAAGGAACAGCTTAAAAAGAGAATCCTAATGTGATTTCTTTATAATGGGTGTGTTCCTTATCTTATCCTAGTGTCTAAACTCTTCTCCATGGCTGGATCCCCAAATAATATTCCTTTACGTGCTAAGGGGTAACTAGAGAGTGGGATAGGCTTAATAACTACCCTAACCCTAACGCGTACCCTAACGCTAACCCCTACCCTAACCCTAACACGTACCCTAATCCTAACCCGTACCCTAAACCGAGCCCTAACCCTAACACTAAGCCTAACCCTAACCCTAACCCATACCCTACGCCGTATCCGAAGCCCTCCCCGAACCCGTACCCTAAGCCGTACCCTAAGCCTAACCCTAAGCCTAACCCTAACCCTAGGCTACCCTTGACTGCTTCTGCCTCCAATAGATTTCCTAAGCACTAGTGTTTTAAGGAACAGCTTAAAAAGAGAATGCTAATGTGATTTCTTTATAATGTGTGTGTTCCTTATCTTATCCTAGTGTCTAAATTCTTCTCCATGGCTGGACCCCCAAATAATATTCCTTTACGTGCTAAGGGGTATCTAGTGAGTGGGATAGGTTTAATACCTACCCTAACCCTAACCCGTACCCTAACCCTAACCCCAACCCTAACCCTAACACGTACCCTAATCCTAACCCGTACCCTAAACCGAGCCCTAACCCTAACACTAACCCTAACCCTAACCCTAACCCATACCCTACGCCGTACCCGAAACCCTCTCCGAACCCATACCCTAAGCCGTACCCTAAGCCTAACCCTAAGCCTAACCCTAACCCTAGGCTACCTTTGACTGCTTCTGCCTCCAATAGATTTCCTAAGCACTAGTGTTTTAAGGAACAGCTTAAAAAGAGAATCCTAATGTGATTTCTTTATAATGGGTGTGTTCCTTATCTTATCCTAGTGTCTAAACTCTTCTCCATGGCTGGACCCCCAAATAATATTCCTTTACGTGCTAAGGGGTAACTAGAGAGTGGGATAGGTTTAATAACTACCCTAACCCTAACAGGTACCCTAACCCTAACCCCTACCCTAACCCTAACACGTACCCTAATCCTAACCCGTACCCTAAACCGAGCCCTAACCCTAACACTAACCCTAACCCTAACCCTAACCCATACCCTACGCCGTACCCGAAGCCCTCCCCGAACCCGTACCCTAAGCCGTACCCTAAGACTAACCCTAAGCCTAACCCTAACCCTAGGCTACCCTTGACTGCTTCTGCCTCCAATAGATTTCCTAAGCACTAGTGTTTTAAGGAACAGCTTAAAAAGAGAATCCTAATGTGATTTCTTTATAATGGGTGTGTTCCTTATCTAATCCTATTGTCTAAACTCTTCTCCATGGCTGGACCCCCAAATAATATTCCTTTATGTGCTAAGGGGTATCTAGAGAGTGGGATAGGTTTAATCACTACCCTAACCCTAACGCGTACCATAACCCTAACCCCTACCCTAACCCTAACACGTACCCTAATCCTAACCCGTACCCTAAACCGAGCCCTAACCCTAACACTAACCCTAACCATAACCCTAACCCATACGCTACGCCGTACCCGAAGCCCTCCCCGAACCCGTATCCTAAGCCGTACCCTAAGCCTACCCCTAAGCCTAACCCTAACCCTAGGCTACCCTTGACTGCTTCTGCCTCCAATAGATTTCCTAAGCACTAGTGTTTTAAGGAACAGCTTAAAAAGAGAATCCTAATGTGATTTCTTTATAATGGGTGTGTTCCTTATCTAATCCTAGTGTCTAAACTCTTCTCCATGGCTGGACCCCCAAATAATATTCCTTTATGTGCTAAGGGGTATCTAGAGAGTGGGATAGGTTTAATAACTACCCTAACCCTAACGCGTACCCTAACGCTAACCCCTACCCTAACCCTAACACGTACCCTAATTCTAACCCGTACCCTAAACCGAGCCCTAACCCTAACACTAACCCTAACCCTAACCCTAACCCATACCCTACGCCGTACCCGAAGCCCTCCCCGAACCCTTACCCTAAGCGGTACCCTAAGCCTAATCCTAAGCCTAACCCTAACCCTAGGCTACCCTTGACTGCTTCTGCCTCCAATAGATTTCCTAAGCACTAGAGTTTTAAGGAACAGCTTAAAAAGAGAATCCTAATGTGATTTCTTTATAATGGGTGTGTTCCTTATCTAATCCTAGTGTCTAAACTCTTCTCCATGGCTGGACCCCCAAATAATATTCCTTTATGTGCTAAAGGGTATCGAGAGAGTGGGATAGATTTAATCACTACCCTAACCCTAACGCGTACCCTAACCCTAACCCCTACCCTAACCCTAACACGTACCCTAATCCTAACCCGTACCCTAAACCGAGCCCTAACCCTAACACTAACCCTAACCCTAACCCTAACCCATACCCTACGCCGTACCCGAAGCCCTCCCCGAACCCGTACCCTAAGCCGTACCCTAAGCCTAACCCTAAGCCTAACCCTAACCGTAGGCTCCCCTTGACTGCTTCTGCCTCCAATAGATTTCCTAAGCACTAGTGTTTTAAGGAACAGCTTAAAAAGAGAATCCTAATGTGATTTCTTTATAATGGGGGTGTTCCTTATATTATCTTAGTGTCTAAACTCTTCTCCATGGCTGGACCCCCAAATAATATTCCTTTACGTGCTAAGGGGTATCTAGAGAGTGGGATAGGTTTAATAACTACCCTAACCCTAACGCGTACCCTAACGCTAACCCCTACCCTAACCCTAACACGTACCCTAATCCTAACCCGTACCCTAAACCGAGCCCTAACCCTAACACTAACCCTAACCCTAACCCTAACCCATACCCTACGCCGTACCCGAAGCCCTCCCCGAACCCGTACCCTAAGCCGTACCCTAAGCCTAACTCTAACCCTAGGCTACCCTTGACTGCTTCTGCCTCCAATAGATTTCCTAAGCACTAGTGTTTTAAGGAACAGCTTAAAAGGAGAATCCTAATGTGATTTCTTTATAATGGGTGTGTTCCTTATCTTATCCTAGTGTCTAAACTCTTCTCCATGGCTGGACCCCCAAATAATATTCCTTTACGTGATCAGGGGTAACTAGAGAGTGGGATAGGTTTAATAACTACCCTAACCCTAACGCGTACCCTAACGCTAACCCCTACCTTAACCCTAACACGTACCCTAATCCTAGCCCTAACCCTAACACTAACCCTAACCCTAACCCTAACCCATACCCTACGCCGTACCCGAAGCCCTCCCCGAACCCGTACCCTAAGCGGTACCCTAAGCCTAATCCTAAGCCTAACCCTAACCCTAGGCTACCCTTGACTGCTTCTGCCTCCAATAGATTTCCTAAGCACTAGTGTTTTAAGGAACAGCTTAAAAAGAGAATCCTAATGTTATTTCTTTATAATGTGCGTGTTCCTTATATTATCTTAGTGTCTAAACTCTTCTCCATGGCTGGACCCCCAAATAATATTCCTTTACGTGCTAAGGGGTATCTAGAGTGTGGGATTGGTTTAATCACTACCCTAACCGTAACGCGTACCCTAACCCTAACCCCTACCCTAACCCTAACACGTACCCTAATCCTAACCCGTACCCTAAACCGAGCCCTAACTCTAACAATAACACTAACCGTAACCCTAACCCATACCCTAGGCCGTACCCGAAGCCCTCCCCGAACCCGTACCCTAAGCCGTACCCTAAGCCTAACCCTAAGCCTAACCCTAACCCTAGGCTACCTTTGACTGCTTCTGCCTCCAATAGATTTCCTAAGCACTAGTGTTTTAAGGAACAGCTTAAAAAGAGAATCCTAATGTGATTTCTTTATAATGGGTGTGTTCCTTATCTAATCCTAGTGTCTAAACTCTTCTCCATGGCTGGACCCCCAAATAATATTCCTTTATGTGCTAAGGGGTATCTAGAGAGTGGGATAGGTTTAATCACTACCCTAACCCTAACGCGTACCATAACCCTAACCCCTACCCTAACCCTAACACGTACCCTAATCCTAACCCGTACCCTAAACCGAGCCCTAACCCTAACACTAACCCTAACCCTAACCCTAACCCATACCCTACGCCATACCCGAAGCCCTCCCCGAACCCGTACCCTAAGCCGTACCCTAAGCCTACCCCTAAGCCTAACCCTAACCCTAGGCTACCCTTGACTGCTTCTGCCTCCAATAGATTTCCTAAGCACTAGTGTTTTAAGGAACAGCTTAAAAAGAGAATCTTAATGTGATTTCTTTATAATGTGTGTGTTCCTTATATTATCTTAGTGTCTAAACACTTCTCCATGGCTGGACCCCCAAATAATATTCCTTTACGTGCTAAGGGGTATCTAGAGAGTGGGATAGGTTTAATAACTACCCTAACCCTAACGCGAACCCTAACCCTAACCCCTAACCTAACCCTAACACGTACCCTAATCCTAACCCGTACCCTAAACCGAGCCCTAACCCTAACACTAACCCTAACCCTAACCCTAACCCATACCCTACGCCGTACCCGAAGCCCTCCGCGAACCCGTACCCTAAGCCTAACCCTAAGCCTAACCCTAACCCTAGGCTACCCTTGACTGCTTCTGCCTCCAATAGATTTCCTAAGCACTAGTGTTTTAAGGAACAGCTTAAAAAGATAATCCTAATGTGATTTCTTTATAATGGGTGTGTTCCTTATCTTATCCTAGTGTCTAAACTCTTCTCCATGGCTGGACCCCCAAATAGTATTCCTTTACGTGCTAAGGGGTAACTAGAGAGTGGGATAGGTTTAATAACTACCCTAACCCTAACGCGTACCCTAACGCTAAACCCTACCCTAACCCTAACACGTACCCTAATCCTAACCCGTACCCTAAACCGAGCCCTAACCCTAACACTAACCCTAACCCTAACCCTAACCCATACCCTACGCCGTACCCGAAGCCCTCCCCGAACCCATACCCTAAGCCGTACCCTAAGCCTAAACCTAAGCCTAACCCTAACCCTAGGCTACCCTTGACAGCTTCTGCCTCAAATAGATTTCCTAAGCACTAGTGTTTGAAGGAACAGCTTAAAAGGAGAATCCTAATGTGATTTCTTTATAATGGGTGTGTTCCTTATCTTATCCTAGTGTCTAAACTCTTCTCCATGGCTGGACTCCCAAATAATATTCCTTTACGTGCTCAGGGGTAACTAGAGAGTGGGATAGGTTTAATAACTACCCTAACCCTAACGCGTACCCTAACGCTAACCCCTACCTTAACCCTAACACGTACCCTAATCCTAGCCCTAACCCTAACACTAACCCTAACCCTAACCCTAACCCATACCCTACGCCGTACCCGAAGCCCTCCCCGAACCCGTACCCTAAGCGGTACCCTAAGCCTAATCCTAAGCCTAACCCTAACCCTAGGCTACCCTTGACTGCTTCTGCCTCCAATAGATTTCCTAAGCACTAGAGTTTTAAGGAACAGCTTAAAAAGAGAATCCTAATGTGATTTCTTTATAATGGGTGTGTTCCTTATCTAATCCTAGTGTCTAAACTCTTCTCCATGGCTGGACCCCCAAATAATATTCCTTTATGTGCTAAAGGGTATCGAGAGAGTGGGATAGATTTAATCACTACCCTAACCCTAACGCGTACCCTAACCCTAACCCCTACCCTAACCCTAACACGTACCCTAATCCTAACCCGTACCCTAAACCGAGCCCTAACCCTAACACTAACCCTAACCCTAACCCTAACCCATACCCTACGCCGTACCCGAAGCCCTCCCCGAACCCGTATCCTAAGCCGTACCCTAAGCCTAACCCTAAGCCTAACCCTAACCGTAGGCTCCCCTTGACTGCTTCTGCCTCCAATAGATTTCCTAAGCACTAGTGTTTTAAGGAACAGCTTAAAAAGAGAATCCTAATGTGATTTCTTTATAATGGGGGTGTTCCTTATATTATCTTAGTGTCTAAACTCTTCTCCATGGCTGGACCCCCAAATAATATTCCTTTACGTGCTAAGGGGTATCTAGAGAGTGGGATAGGTTTAATAACTACCCTAACCCTAACGCGTACCCTAACGCTAACCCCTACCCTAACCCTAACACGTACCCTAATCCTAACCCGTACCCTAAACCGAGCCCTAACCCTAACACTAACCCTAACCCTATCCCTAACCCATACCCTACGCCGTACCCGAAGCCCTCCCCGAACCCGTACCCTAAGCCGTACCCTAAGCCTAACTCTAACCCTAGGCTACCCTTGACTGCTTCTGCCTCCAATAGATTTCCTAAGCACTAGTGTTTTAAGGAACAGCTTAAAAGGAGAATCCTAATGTGATTTCTTTATAATGGGTGTGTTCCTTATCTTATCCTAGTGTCTAAACTCTTCTCCATGGCTGGACCCCCAAATAATATTCCTTTACGTGATCAGGGGTAACTAGAGAGTGGGATAGGTTTAATAACTACCCTAACCCTAACGCGTACCCTAACGCTAACCCCTACCTTAACCCTAACACGTACCCTAATCCTAGCCCTAACCCTAACACTAACCCTAACCCTAACCCTAACCCATACCCTACGCCGTACCCGAAGCCCTCCCCGAACCCGTACCCTAAGCGGTACCCTAAGCCTAATCCTAAGCCTAACCCTAACCCTAGGCTACCCTTGACTGCTTCTGCCTCCAATAGATTTCCTAAGCACTAGTGTTTTAAGGAACAGCTTAAAAAGAGAATCCTAATGTTATTTCTTTATAATGTGCGTGTTCCTTATATTATCTTAGTGTCTAAACTCTTCTCCATGGCTGGACCCCCAAATAATATTCCTTTACGTGCTAAGGGGTATCTAGAGTGTGGGATAGGTTTAATCACTACCCTAACCGTAACGCGTACCCTAACCCTAACCCCTACCCTAACCCTAACACGTACCCTAATCCTAACCCGTACCCTAAACCGAGCCCTAACCCTAACAATAACACTAACCGTAACCCTAACCCATACCCTAGGCCGTACCCGAAGCCCTCCCCGAACCCGTACCCTAAGCCGTACCCTAAGCCTAACCCTAAGCCTAACCCTAACCCTAGGCTACCTTTGACTGCTTCTGCCTCCAATAGATTTCCTAAGCACTAGTGTTTTAAGGAACAGCTTAAAAAGAGAATCCTAATGTGATTTCTTTATAATGGGTGTGTTCCTTATCTAATCCTAGTGTCTAAACTCTTCTCCATGGCTGGACCCCCAAATAATATTCCTTTATGTGCTAAGGGGTATCTAGAGAGTGGGATAGGTTTAATCACTACCCTAACCCTAACGCGTACCATAACCCTAACCCCTACCCTAACCCTAACACGTACCCTAATCCTAACCCGTACCCTAAACCGAGCCCTAACCCTAACACTAACCCTAACCCTAACCCTAACCCATACCCTACGCCATACCCGAAGCCCTCCCCGAACCCGTACCCTAAGCCGTACCCTAAGCCTACCCCTAAGCCTAACCCTAACCCTAGGCTACCCTTGACTGCTTCTGCCTCCAATAGATTTCCTAAGCACTAGTGTTTTAAGGAACAGCTTAAAAAGAGAATCTTAATGTGATTTCTTTATAATGTGTGTGTTCCTTATATTATCTTAGTGTCTAAACACTTCTCCATGGCTGGACCCCCAAATAATATTCCTTTACGTGCTAAGGGGTATCTAGAGAGTGGGATAGGTTTAATAACTACCCTAACCCTAACGCGAACCCTAACCCTAACCCCTAACCTAACCCTAACACGTACCCTAATCCGAACCCGTACCCTAAACCGAGCCCTAACCCTAACACTAACCCTAACCCTAACCCTAACCCATACCCTACGCCGTACCCGAAGCCCTCCGCGAACCCGTACCCTAAGCCTAACCCTAAGCCTAACCCTAACCCTAGGCTACCCTTGACTGCTTCTGCCTCCAATAGATTTCCTAAGCACTAATGTTTTAAGGAACAGCTTAAAAAGATAATCCTAATGTGATTTCTTTATAATGGGTGTGTTCCTTATCTTATCCTAGTGTCTAAACTCTTCTCCATGGCTGGACCCCCAAATAGTATTCCTTTACGTGCTAAGGGGTAACTAGAGAGTGGGATAGGTTTAATAACTACCCTAACCCTAACGCGTACCCTAACGCTAAACCCTACCCTAACCCTAACACGTACCCTAATCCTAACCCGTACCCTAAACCGAGCCCTAACCCTAACACTAACCCTAACCCTAACCCTAACCCATACCCTACGCCGTACCCGAAGCCCTCCCCGAACCCATACCCTAAGCCGTACCCTAAGCCTAAACCTAAGCCTAACCCTAACCCTAGGCTACCCTTGACAGCTTCTGCCTCAAATAGATTTCCTAAGCACTAGTGTTTGAAGGAACAGCTTAAAAGGAGAATCCTAATGTGATTTCTTTATAATGGGTGTGTTCCTTATCTTATCCTAGTGTCTAAACTCTTCTCCATGGCTGGACCCCCAAATAATATTCCTTTACGTGCTCAGGGGTAACTAGAGAGTGGGATAGGTTTAATAACTACCCTAACCCTAACGCGTACCCTAACGCTAACCCCTACCTTAACCCTAACACGTACCCTAATCCTAGCCCTAACCCTAACACTAACCCTAACCCTAACCCTAACCCATACCCTACGCCGTACCCGAAGCCCTCCCCGAACCCGTACCCTAAGCGGTACCCTAAGCCTAATCCTAAGCCTAACCCTAACCCTAGGCTACCCTTGACTGCTTCTGCCTCCAATAGATTTCCTAAGCACTAGAGTTTTAAGGAACAGCTTAAAAAGAGAATCCTAATGTGATTTCTTTATAATGGGTGTGTTCCTTATCTAATCCTAGTGTCTAAACTCTTCTCCATGGCTGGACCCCCAAATAATATTCCTTTATGTGCTAAAGGGTATCGAGAGAGTGGGATAGATTTAATCACTACCCTAACCCTAACGCGTACCCTAACCCTAACCCCTACCCTAACCCTAACACGTACCCTAATCCTAACCCGTACCCTAAACCGAGCCCTAACCCTAACACTAACCCTAACCCTAACCCTAACCCATACCCTACGCCGTACCCGAAGCCCTCCCCGAACCCGTATCCTAAGCCGTACCCTAAGCCTAACCCTAAGCCTAACCCTAACCGTAGGCTCCCCTTGACTGCTTCTGCCTCCAATAGATTTCCTAAGCACTAGTGTTTTAAGGAACAGCTTAAAAAGAGAATCCTAATGTGATTTCTTTATAATGGGGGTGTTCCTTATATTATCTTAGTGTCTAAACTCTTCTCCATGGCTGGACCCCCAAATAATATTCCTTTACGTGCTAAGGGGTATCTAGAGAGTGGGATAGGTTTAATAACTACCCTAACCCTAACGCGTACCCTAACGCTAACCCCTACCCTAACCCTAACACGTACCCTAATCCTAACCCGTACCCTAAACCGAGCCCTAACCCTAACACTAACCCTAACCCTATCCCTAACCCATACCCTACGCCGTACCCGAAGCCCTCCCCGAACCCGTACCCTAAGCCGTACCCTAAGCCTAACTCTAACCCTAGGCTACCCTTGACTGCTTCTGCCTCCAATAGATTTCCTAAGCACTAGTGTTTTAAGGAACAGCTTAAAAGGAGAATCCTAATGTGATTTCTTTATAATGGGTGTGTTCCTTATCTTATCCTAGTGTCTAAACTCTTCTCCATGGCTGGACCCCCAAATAATATTCCTTTACGTGATCAGGGGTAACTAGAGAGTGGGATAGGTTTAATAACTACCCTAACCCTAACGCGTACCCTAACGCTAACCCCTACCTTAACCCTAACACGTACCCTAATCCTAGCCCTAACCCTAACACTAACCCTAACCCTAACCCTAACCCATACCCTACGCCGTACCCGAAGCCCTCCCCGAACCCGTACCCTAAGCGGTACCCTAAGCCTAATCCTAAGCCTAACCCTAACCCTAGGCTACCCTTGACTGCTTCTGCCTCCAATAGATTTCCTAAGCACTAGTGTTTTAAGGAACAGCTTAAAAAGAGAATCCTAATGTTATTTCTTTATAATGTGCGTGTTCCTTATATTATCTTAGTGTCTAAACTCTTCTCCATGGCTGGACCCCCAAATAATATTCCTTTACGTGCTAAGGGGTATCTAGAGTGTGGGATAGGTTTAATCACTACCCTAACCGTAACGCGTACCCTAACCCTAACCCCTACCCTAACCCTAACACGTACCCTAATCCTAACCCGTACCCTAAACCGAGCCCTAACCCTAACAATAACACTAACCGTAACCCTAACCCATACCCTAGGCCGTACCCGAAGCCCTCCCCGAACCCGTACCCTAAGCCGTACCCTAAGCCTAACCCTAAGCCTAACCCTAACCCTAGGCTACCTTTGACTGCTTCTGCCTCCAATAGATTTCCTAAGCACTAGTGTTTTAAGGAACAGCTTAAAAAGAGAATCCTAATGTGATTTCTTTATAATGGGTGTGTTCCTTATCTAATCCTAGTGTCTAAACTCTTCTCCATGGCTGGACCCCCAAATAATATTCCTTTATGTGCTAAGGGGTATCTAGAGAGTGGGATAGGTTTAATCACTACCCTAACCCTAACGCGTACCATAACCCTAACCCCTACCCTAACCCTAACACGTACCCTAATCCTAACCCGTACCCTAAACCGAGCCCTAACCCTAACACTAACCCTAACCCTAACCCTAACCCATACCCTACGCCATACCCGAAGCCCTCCCCGAACCCGTACCCTAAGCCGTACCCTAAGCCTACCCCTAAGCCTAACCCTAACCCTAGGCTACCCTTGACTGCTTCTGCCTCCAATAGATTTCCTAAGCACTAGTGTTTTAAGGAACAGCTTAAAAAGAGAATCTTAATGTGATTTCTTTATAATGTGTGTGTTCCTTATATTATCTTAGTGTCTAAACACTTCTCCATGGCTGGACCCCCAAATAATATTCCTTTACGTGCTAAGGGGTATCTAGAGAGTGGGATAGGTTTAATAACTACCCTAACCCTAACGCGAACCCTAACCCTAACCCCTAACCTAACCCTAACACGTACCCTAATCCGAACCCGTACCCTAAACCGAGCCCTAACCCTAACACTAACCCTAACCCTAACCCTAACCCATACCCTACGCCGTACCCGAAGCCCTCCGCGAACCCGTACCCTAAGCCTAACCCTAAGCCTAACCCTAACCCTAGGCTACCCTTGACTGCTTCTGCCTCCAATAGATTTCCTAAGCACTAGTGTTTTAAGGAACAGCTTAAAAAGATAATCCTAATGTGATTTCTTTATAATGGGTGTGTTCCTTATCTTATCCTAGTGTCTAAACTCTTCTCCATGGCTGGACCCCCAAATAGTATTCCTTTACGTGCTAAGGGGTAACTAGAGAGTGGGATAGGTTTAATAACTACCCTAACCCTAACGCGTACCCTAACGCTAAACCCTACCCTAACCCTAACACGTACCCTAATCCTAACCCGTACCCTAAACCGAGCCCTAACCCTAACACTAACCCTAACCCTAACCCTAACCCATACCCTACGCCGTACCCGAAGCCCTCCCCGAACCCATACCCTAAGCCGTACCCTAAGCCTAAACCTAAGCCTAACCCTAACCCTAGGCTACCCTTGACAGCTTCTGCCTCAAATAGATTTCCTAAGCACTAGTGTTTGAAGGAACAGCTTAAAAGGAGAATCCTAATGTGATTTCTTTATAATGGGTGTGTTCCTTATCTTATCCTAGTGTCTAAACTCTTCTCCATGGCTGGACCCCCAAATAATATTCCTTTACGTGCTCAGGGGTAACTAGAGAGTGGGATAGGTTTAATAACTACCCTAACCCTAACGCGTACCCTAACGCTAACCCCTACCTTAACCCTAACACGTACCCTAATCCTAGCCCTAACCCTAACACTAACCCTAACCCTAACCCTAACCCATACCCTACGCCGTACCCGAAGCCCTCCCCGAACCCGTACCCTAAGCGGTACCCTAAGCCTAATCCTAAGCCTAACCCTAACCCTAGGCTACCCTTGACTGCTTCTGCCTCCAATAGATTTCCTAAGCACTAGAGTTTTAAGGAACAGCTTAAAAAGAGAATCCTAATGTGATTTCTTTATAATGGGTGTGTTCCTTATCTAATCCTAGTGTCTAAACTCTTCTCCATGGCTGGACCCCCAAATAATATTCCTTTATGTGCTAAAGGGTATCGAGAGAGTGGGATAGATTTAATCACTACCCTAACCCTAACGCGTACCCTAACCCTAACCCCTACCCTAACCCTAACACGTACCCTAATCCTAACCCGTACCCTAAACCGAGCCCTAACCCTAACACTAACCCTAACCCTAACCCTAACCCATACCCTACGCCGTACCCGAAGCCCTCCCCGAACCCGTATCCTAAGCCGTACCCTAAGCCTAACCCTAAGCCTAACCCTAACCGTAGGCTCCCCTTGACTGCTTCTGCCTCCAATAGATTTCCTAAGCACTAGTGTTTTAAGGAACAGCTTAAAAAGAGAATCCTAATGTGATTTCTTTATAATGGGGGTGTTCCTTATATTATCTTAGTGTCTAAACTCTTCTCCATGGCTGGACCCCCAAATAATATTCCTTTACGTGCTAAGGGGTATCTAGAGAGTGGGATAGGTTTAATAACTACCCTAACCCTAACGCGTACCCTAACGCTAACCCCTACCCTAACCCTAACACGTACCCTAATCCTAACCCGTACCCTAAACCGAGCCCTAACCCTAACACTAACCCTAACCCTATCCCTAACCCATACCCTACGCCGTACCCGAAGCCCTCCCCGAACCCGTACCCTAAGCCGTACCCTAAGCCTAACTCTAACCCTAGGCTACCCTTGACTGCTTCTGCCTCCAATAGATTTCCTAAGCACTAGTGTTTTAAGGAACAGCTTAAAAGGAGAATCCTAATGTGATTTCTTTATAATGGGTGTGTTCCTTATCTTATCCTAGTGTCTAAACTCTTCTCCATGGCTGGACCCCCAAATAATATTCCTTTACGTGATCAGGCGTAACTAGAGAGTGGGATAGGTTTAATAACTACCCTAACCCTAACGCGTACCCTAACGCTAACCCCTACCTTAACCCTAACACGTACCCTAATCCTAGCCCTAACCCTAACACTAACCCTAACCCTAACCCTAACCCATACCCTACGCCGTACCCGAAGCCCTCCCCGAACCCGTACCCTAAGCGGTACCCTAAGCCTAATCCTAAGCCTAACCCTAACCCTAGGCTACCCTTGACTGCTTCTGCCTCCAATAGATTTCCTAAGCACTAGTGTTTTAAGGAACAGCTTAAAAAGAGAATCCTAATGTTATTTCTTTATAATGTGCATGTTCCTTATATTATCTTAGTGTCTAAACTCTTCTCCATGGCTGGACCCCCAAATAATATTCCTTTACGTGCTAAGGGGTATCTAGAGTGTGGGATAGGTTTAATCACTACCCTAACCGTAACGCGTACCCTAACCCTAACCCCTACCCTAACCCTAACACGTACCCTAATCCTAACCCGTACCCTAAACCGAGCCCTAACCCTAACAATAACACTAACCGTAACCCTAACCCATACCCTAGGCCGTACCCGAAGCCCTCCCCGAACCCGTACCCTAAGCCGTACCCTAAGCCTAACCCTAAGCCTAACCCTAACCCTAGGCTACCTTTGACTGCTTCTGCCTCCAATAGATTTCCTAAGCACTAGTGTTTTAAGGAACAGCTTAAAAAGAGAATCCTAATGTGATTTCTTTATAATGGGTGTGTTCCTTATCTAATCCTAGTGTCTAAACTCTTCTCCATGGCTGGACCCCCAAATAATATTCCTTTATGTGCTAAGGGGTATCTAGAGAGTGGGATAGGTTTAATCACTACCCTAACCCTAACGCGTACCATAACCCTAACCCCTACCCTAACCCTAACACGTACCCTAATCCTAACCCGTACCCTAAACCGAGCCCTAACCCTAACACTAACCCTAACCCTAACCCTAACCCATACCCTACGCCATACCCGAAGCCCTCCCCGAACCCGTACCCTAAGCCGTACCCTAAGCCTACCCCTAAGCCTAACCCTAACCCTAGGCTACCCTTGACTGCTTCTGCCTCCAATAGATTTCCTAAGCACTAGTGTTTTAAGGAACAGCTTAAAAAGAGAATCTTAATGTGATTTCTTTATAATGTGTGTGTTCCTTATATTATCTTAGTGTCTAAACACTTCTCCATGGCTGGACCCCCAAATAATATTCCTTTACGTGCTAAGGGGTATCTAGAGAGTGGGATAGGTTTAATAACTACCCTAACCCTAACGCGAACCCTAACCCTAACCCCTAACCTAACCCTAACACGTACCCTAATCCGAACCCGTACCCTAAACCGAGCCCTAACCCTAACACTAACCCTAACCCTAACCATAACCCATACCCTACGCCGTACCCGAAGCCCTTCCCGAACCCGTACCCTAAGCCTAACCCTAAGCCTAACCCTAACCCTAGGCTACCCTTGACAGCTTCTGCCTCAAATAGATTTCCTAAGCACTAGTGTTTTAAGGAACAGCTTAAAAAGAGAATCCTAATGTGATTTCTTTATAATGTGTGTGTTCCTTATCTAATCCTAATGTCTAAACTCTTCTCCATGGCTGGACCCCCAAATAATATTCCTTTACGTGCTAAGGGGTATCTAGAGAGTGGGATAGGTTTAATAACTACCCTTACCCTAACGCGTACCCTAACCCTAACCCCTACCCTAACCCTAACACGTACCCTAATCCTAACTCATACCCTAAACCGAGCCCTAACCCTAACACTAATCCTAACCCTAACCCTAACCCATACCCTACGCCGTACCCGAAGCCCTCCCCGAACCCGTACGCTAAGCCGTACCCTAAGCCTAACCCTAAGCCTAACCCTAACCCTAGGCTACCCTTGACTGCTTCTGCCTCCAATAGATTTCCTAAGCACTAGTGTTTTAAGGAACAGCTTAAAAAGAGAATCCTAATGTGATTTCTTTATAATGTGTGTGTTCCTTATATTATCTTAGTGTCTAAACTCTTCTCCATGGCTGGACCCCCAAATAATATTCCTTTACGTGCTAAGGGGTATCTAGAGAGTGGGATAGGTTTAATCACTACCCTAACCCTAACACGTACCCTAATCCTAACCCGTACCCTAAACCGAGCCCTAACCCTAACACTAACCCTAACCCTAACCCTAACCCATACCCTACGCCGTACACGAAACCCTCCCCGAACCCGTACCCTAAGCCGTACCCTAAGCCTAACCCTAAGCCTATCCCTAACCCTAGGCTACCCTTGACTGCTTCTGCCTCCAATGAATTTCCTAAGCACTAGTGTTTTAAGGAACAGCTTAAAAAGAGAATCCTAATGTGATTTCTCTATAATGGGTGTGTTCCTTATCTTATCCTAGTGTCTAAACTCTTCTCCATGGCTGGACCCCCAAATAATATTCCTTTACGTGCTAAGGGGTATCTAGAGAGTGGGATAGGTTTAATAACTACCCTAACCCTAACGCGTACCCTAACCCTAACCCCTACCCTAACCCTAACACGAACCCTAATCCTAACCCGTACCCTAAACCGAGCCCTAACCCTAACACTAACCCTAACCCTAACCCTAACCCATACCCTACGCCGTACCCGAAGCCCTCCCCGAACCCGTACCCTAAGCCGTACCCTAAGCCTAACACTAACCCTAGGCTACCCTTGACTGCTTCTGCCTCCAATAGATTTCCTAAGCACTAGTGTTTTAAGGAACAGCTTAAAAGGAGAATCCTAATGTGATTTCTTTATAATGGGTGTGTTCCTTATCTTATCCTAGTGTCTAAACTCTTCTCCATGGCTGGACCCCCAAATAATATTCCTTTACGTGCTCAGGGGTAACTAGAGAGTGGGATAGGTTTAATAACTACCCTAACCCTAACGCGTACCCTAAAGCTAACCCCTACCTTAACCCTAACACGTACCCTAATCCTAGCCCTAACCCTAACACTAACCCTAACCCTAACCCTAACCCATACCCTACGCCGTACCCGAAGCCCTCCCCGAACCCGTACCCTAAGCGGTACCCTAAGCCTAATCCTAAGCCTAACCCTAACCCTAGGCTACCCTTGACTGCTTCTGCCTCCAATAGATTTCCTAAGCACTAGTGTTTTAAGGAACAGCTTAAAAAGAGAATCCTAATGTTATTTCTTTATAATGTGCGTGTTCCTTATATTATCTTAGTGTCTAAACTCTTCTCCATGGCTGGACCCCCAAATAATATTCCTTTACGTGCTAAGGGGTATCTAGAGTGTGGGATAGGTTTAATCACTACCCTAACCGTAACGCGTACCCTAACCCTAACCCCTACCCTAACCCTAACACGTACCCTAATCCTAACCCGTACCCTAAACCGAGCCCTAACCCTAACAATAACCCTAACCCTAACCCTAACCCATACCCTAGGCCGTACCCGAAGCCCTCCCCGAACCCGTACCCTAAGCCGTACCCTAAGCCTAAACCTAAGCCTAACCCTAACCCTAGGCTACCCTTGACTGCTTCTGCCTCCAATAGATTTCCTAAGCAATAGTGTTTTAAGGAACAGCTTAAAAAGAGAATCCTAATGTGATTTCTTTATAATGTGTGTGTTCCTTATATTATCTTAGTGTCTAAACACTTCTCCATGGCTGGACCCCCAAATAATATTCCTTTACGTGCTAAGGGGTATCTAGAGAGTGGGATAGGTTTAATAACTACCCTAACCCTAACGCGAACCCTAACCCTAACCCCTAACCTAACCCTAACACGTACCCTAATCCTAACCCGTACCCTAAACCGAGCCCTAACCCTAACACTAACCCTAACCCTAACCCTAACCCATACCCTACGCCGTACCCAAAGCCCTCCCCGAACCCGTACCCTAAGCCTAACCCTAACCCTAGGCTACCCTTGACTGCTTCTGCCTCCATTAGATTTCCTAAGCACTAGTGTTTTAAGGAACAGCTTAAAAAGATAATCCTAATGTGATTTCTTTATAATGGGTGTGTTCCTTATCTTATCCTAGTGTCTAAACTCTTCTCCATGGCTGGACCCCCAAATAGTATTCCTTTACGTGCTAAGGGGTAACTAGAGAGTGGGATAGGTTTAATAACTACCCTAACCCGAACGCGTACCCTAACGCTAACCCCTACCCTAACCCTAACACGTACCCTAATCCTAACCCGTACCCTAAACCGAGCCCTAACCCTAACCCTAACCCTAACCCTAACCCATACCCTACGCCGTACCCGAAGCCCTCCCCGAACCCGTACCCTAAGCCGTACCCTAAGCCTAACCCTAAGCCTAACCCTAACCCTAGGCTACCCTTGACAGCTTCTGCCTCAAATAGATTTCCTAAGCACTAGTGTTTTAAGGAACAGCTTAAAAAGAGAATCCTAATGTGATTTCTTTATAATGGGTGTGTTCCTTATCTAATCCTAGTGTCTAAACTCTTCTCCATGGCTGGACCCCCAAATAATATTCCTTTACGTGCTAAGGGGTAACTAGAGAGTGGGATAGGTTTAAAAACTACCCTAACCCTTACGCATACCCTAACGCTAACCCCTACCCTAACCCTAACACGTACCCTAATCCTAACCCGTACCCTAAACCGAGCCCTAACCCTAACACTAAGCCTAACCCTAACCCTAACCCATACCCTACGCCGTACCCGAAGCCCTCCCCGAACACGTACCCTAAGCCGTACCCTAATCCTAACCCTAAGCCTAACCCTAACCCTAGGCTACCCTTGACTGCTTCTGCCTCCAATAGATTTCCTAAGCACTAGTGTTTTAAGGAACAGCTTAAAAAGAGAATCCTAATGTGATTTCTTTATAATGTGTGTGTTCCTTATATTATCTTAGTGTCTAAACTCTTCTCCATGGCTGGACCCCCAAATAATATTCCTTTACGTGCTAAGGGGTATCTAGAGAGTGGGATAGGTTTAATCACTACCCTAACCCTAACACGTACCCTAATCCTAACCCGTATCCTAAACCGAGCCCTAACCCTAACACTAACCCTAACCCTAACCCTAACCCATACCCTACGCCGTACCCGAAACCCTCCCCGAACCCGTACCCTAAGCCGTACCCTAAGCCTAACCCTAAGCCTATCCCTAACCCTAGGCTACCCTTGACTGCTTCTGCCTCCAATGAATTTCCTAAGCACTAGTGTTTTAAGGAACAGCTTAAAAAGAGAATCCTAATGTGATTTCTCTATAATGGGTGTGTTCCTTATCTTATCCTAGTGTCTAAACTCTTCTCCATGGCTGGACCCCCAAATAATATTCCTTTACGTGCTAAGGGGTATCTAGAGAGTGGGATAGGTTTAATAACTACCCTAACCCTAACGCGTACCCTAACCCTAACCCCTACCCTAACCCTAACACGTACCCTAATCCTAACCCGTACCCTAAACCGAGCCCTAACCCTAACACTAACCCTAACCCTAACCCTAACCCATACCCTACGCCGTACCCGAAGCCCTCCCCGAACCCGTACCCTAAGCCGTACCCTAAGCCGTACCCTAAGCCTAACCCTAACCCTAGGCTACCCTTGACTGCTTCTGCCTCCAATAGATTTCCTAAGCACTAGTGTTTTAAGGAACAGCTTAAAAAGAGAATCCTAATGTGATTTCTTTATAATGGGTGTGTTCCTTATCTAATCCTAGTGTCTAAACTCTTCTCCATGGCTGGACCCCCAAATAATATTCCTTTATGTGCTAAGGGGTATCTAGAGAGTGGGATAGGTTTAATCACTACCCTAACCCTAACGCGTACCATAACCCTAACCCCTACTCTAACCCTAACACGTACCCTAATCCTAACCCGTACCCTAAACCGAGCCCTAACCCTAACACTAACCCTAACCCTAACCCTAACCCATACGCTACGCCGTACCCGAAGCCCTCCCCGAACCCGTATCCTAAGCCGTACTCTAAGCCTACCCCTAAGCCTAACCCTAACCCTAGGCTACCCTTGACTGCTTCTGCCTCCAATAGATTTCCTAAGCACTAGTGTTTTAAGGAACAGCTTAAAAAGAGAATCCTAATGTGATTTCTTTATAATGTGTGTGTTCCTTATATTATCTTAGTGTCTAAACTCTTCTCCATGGCTGGACCCCCAAATAATATTCCTTTACGTGCTAAGGGGTATCTAGAGAGTGGGATAGGTTTAATAACTACCCTAACCCTAACGCGTACCCTAACGCTAACCCCTACCCTAACCCTAACACGTACCCTAATCCTAACACGTACCCTAAACCGAGCCCTAACCCTAACACTAACCCTAACCCTAACCCTAACCCATACCCTACGCCGTACCCGAAGCCCTCCCCGAACCCGTACCCTAAGCCGTACCCTAAGCCTAACACTAACCCTAGGCTACCCTTGACTGCTTCTGCCTCCAATAGATTTCCTAAGCACTAGTGTTTTAAGGAACAGCTTAAAAGGAGAATCCTAATGTGATTTCTTTATAATGGGTGTGTTCCTTATCTTATCCTAGTGTCTAAACTCTTCTCCATGGCTGGACCCCCAAATAATATTCCTTTACGTGCTCAGGGGTAACTAGAGAGTGGGATAGGTTTAATAACTACCCTAACCCTAACGCGTACCCTAACGCTAACCCCTACCTTAACCCTAACACGTACCCTAATCCTAGCCCTAACCCTAACACTAACCCTAACCCTAACCCTAACCCATACCCTACGCCGTACCCGAAGCCCTCCCCGAACCCGTACCCTAAGCGGTACCCTAAGCCTAATCCTAAGCCTAACCCTAACCCTAGGCTACCCTTGACTGCTTCTGCCTCCAATAGATTTCCTAAGCACTAGTGTTTTAAGGAACAGCTTAAAAAGAGAATCCTAATGTTATTTCTTTATAATGTGCGTGTTCCTTATATTATCTTAGTGTCTAAACTCTTCTCCATGGCCTGACCCCCAAATAATATTCCTTTACGTGCTAAGGGGTATCTAGAGTGTGGGATAGGTTTAATCACTACCCTAACCGTAACGCGTACCCTAACCCTAACCCCTACCCTAACCCTAACACGTACCCTAATCCTAACCCGTACCCTAAACCGAGCCCTAACCCTAACAATAACCCTAACCCTAACCCTAACCCATACCCTAGGCCGTACCCGAAGCCCTCCCCGAACCCGTACCCTAAGCCGTACCCTAAGCCTAACCCTAAGCCTAACCCTAACCCTAGGCTACCCTTGACTGCTTCTGCCTCCAATAGATTTCCTAAGCAATAGTGTTTTAAGGAACAGCTTAAAAAGAGAATCCTAATGTGATTTCTTTATAATGTGTGTGTTCCTTATATTATCTTAGTGTCTAAACACTTCTCCATGGCTGGACCCCCAAATAATATTCCTTTACGTGCTAAGGGGTATCTAGAGAGTGGGATAGGTTTAATAACTACCCTAACCCTAACGCGAACCCTAACCCTAACCCCTAACCTAACCCTAACACGTATCCTAATCCTAACCCGTACCCTAAACCGAGACCTAACCCTAACACTAACCCTAACCCTAACCCTAACCCATACCCTACGCCGTACCCAAAGCCCTCCCCGAACCCGTACCCTAAGCCTAACCCTAACCCTAGGCTACCCTTGACTGCTTCTGCCTCCATTAGATTTCCTAAGCACTAGTGTTTTAAGGAACAGCTTAAAAAGATAATCCTAATGTGATTTCTTTATAATGGGTGTGTTCCTTATCTTATCCTAGTGTCTAAACTCTTCTCCATGGCTGGACCCCCAAATAGTATTCCTTTACGTGCTAAGGGGTAACTAGAGAGTGGGATAGGTTTAATAACTACCCTAACCCGAACGCGTACCCTAACGCTAACCCCTACCCTAACCCTAACACGTACCCTAATCCTAACCCGTACCCTAAACCGAGCCCTAACCCTAACCCTAACCCTAACCCTAACCCATACCCTACGCCGTACCCGAAGCCCTCCCCGAACCCGTACCCTAAGCCGTACCCTAAGCCTAACCCTAAGCCTAACCCTAACCCTAGGCTACCCTTGACAGCTTCTGCCTCCAATAGATTTCCTAAGCACTAGTGTTTTAAGGAACAGCTTAAAAAGAGAATCCTAATGTGATTTCTTTATAATGGGTGTGTTCCTTATCTAATCCTAGTGTCTAAACTCTTCTCCATGGCTGGACCCCCAAATAATATTCCTTTACGTTCTAAGGGGTAACTAGAGAGTGGGATAGGTTTAAAAACTACCCTAACCCTTACGCGTACCCTAACGCTAACCCCTACCCTAACCCTAACACGTACCCTAATCCTAACCCGTACCCTAAACCGAGCCCTAACCCTAACACTAAGCCTAACCCTAACCCTAACCCATACCCTACGCCGTACCCGAAGCCCTCCCCGAACACGTACCCTAAGCCGTACCCTAATCCTAACCCTAAGCCTAACCCTAACCCTAGGCTACCCTTGACTGCTTCTGCCTCCAATAGATTTCCTAAGCACTAGTGTTTTAAGGAACAGCTTAAAAAGAGAATCCTAATGTGATTTCTTTATAATGTGTGTGTTCCTTATATTATCTTAGTGTCTAAACTCTTCTCCATGGCTGGACCCCCAAATAATATTCCTTTACGTGCTAAGGGGTATCTAGAGAGTGGGATAGGTTTAATCACTACCCTAACCCTAACACGTACCCTAATCCTAACCCGTACCCTAAACCGAGCCCTAACCCTAACACTAACCCTAACCCTAACCCTAACCCATAACCTACGCCGTACCCGAAACCCTCCCCGAACCCGTACCCTAAGCCGTACCCTAAGCCTAACCCTAAGCCTAACCCTAACCCTAGGCTACCCTTGACTGCTTCTGCCTCCAATAGATTTCCTAAGCACTAGAGTTTTAAGGAACAGATTAAAAAGAGAATCCTAATGTGATTTCTCTATAATGGGTGTGTTCCTTATCTTATCCTTGTGTCTAAACTCTTCTCCATGGCTGGACCCCCAAATAATATTCCTTTACGTGCTAAGGGGTATCTAGAGAGTGGGATAGGTTTAATAACTACCCTAACCCTAACGCGTACCCTAACCCTAACCCCTACCCTAACCCTAACACGTACCCTAATCCAAACCCGTACCCTAAACCGAGCCCTAACCCTAACACTAACCCTAACCCTAACCCTAACCCATACCCTACGCCGTACCCGAAGCCCTCCCCGAACCCGTACCCTAAGCCGTACCCTAAGCCTAACCCTAAGCCTAACCCTAACCCTAGGCTACCCTTGACTGCTTCTGCCTCCAATAGATTTTCTAAGCACTAGTGTTTTAAGGAACAGCTTAAAAAGAGAATCCTAATGTGATTTCTTTATAATGGGTGTGTTCCTTATCTTATCCTAGTGTCTAAACTCTTCTCCATGGCTGGACCCCCAAATAATATTCCTTTACGTGCTAAGGGGTAACTAGAGAGTGGGATAGGTTTAATAACTACCCTAACCCTAACGCGTACCCTAACGCTAACCCCTACCCTAACCCTAACACGTACCCTAATCCTAACCCGTACCCTAAACCGAGCCCTAACCCTAACACTAACCCTAACCCTAACCCTAACCCATACGCTACGCCGTACCCGAAGCCCTCCCCGAACCCGTACCCTAAGCCGTACCCTAAGCCTAACCCTAAGCCTAACCCTAACCCTAGGCTACCCTTGACTGCTTCTGCCTCCAATAGATTTCCTAAGCACTAGTGTTTTAAGGAACAGCTTAAAAAGAGAATCCTAATGTGATTTCTTTATAATGGGTGTGTTCCTTATCTAATCCTAGTGTCTAAACTCTTCTCCATGGCTGGACCCCCAAATAATATTCCTTTATGTGCTAAGGGGTATCTAGAGAGTGGGATAGGTTTAATCACTACCCTAACCCTAACGCGTAACATAACCCTAACCCCTACCCTAACCCTAACACGTACCCTAATCCTAACCCGTACCCTAAACCGAGCCCTAACCCTAACACTAACCCTAACCCTAACCCTAACCCATACGCTACGCCGTACGCGAAGCCCTCCCCGAACCCGTATCCTAAGCCCTACCCTAAGCCTACCCCTAAGCCTAACCCTAACCCTAGGCTACCTTTGACTGCTTCTGCCTCCAATAGATTTCCTAAGCACTAGTGTTTTAAGGAACAGCTTAAAAAGAGAATCCTAATGTGATTTCTTTATAATGTGTGTGTTCCTTATATTATCTTAGTGTCTAAACACTTCTCCATGGCTGGACCCCCAAATAATATTCCTTTACGTGCTAAGGGGTATCTAGAGAGTGGGATAGGTTTAATAACTACCCTAACCCTAACGCGTACCCTAACCCTAACCCCTAACCTAACCCTAACACGTACCCTAATCCTAACCCGTACCCTAAACCGAGCCCTAACCCTAACACTAACCCTAACCCTAACCCTAACCCATACCCTACGCCGTACCCGAAGCCCTCCCCGAACCCGTACCCTAAGCCGTACCCTAAGCCGTACCCTAAGCCTAACCCTAACCCTAGGCTACCCTTGACTGCTTCTGCCTCCAATAGATTTCCTAAGCACTAGTGTTTTAAGGAACAGCTTAAAAAGAGAATCCTAATGTGATTTCTTTATAATGGGTGTGTTACTTATCTAATCCTAGTGTCTAAACTCTTCTCCAGGGCTGGATCCCCAAATAATATTCCTTTATGTGCTAAGGGGTATCTAGAGAGTGGGAGAGGTTTAATCACTACCCTAAACCTAACGCGTACCATAACCCTAACCCCTACCCTAACCCTAACACGTACCCTAATACTAACGCGTACCCTAAACCGAGCCCTAACCCTAACACTAACCCTAACCCTAACCCATACGCTACGCCGTACCCGAAGCCCTCCCCGAACCCGTATCCTAAGCCGTACCCTAAGCCTACCCCTAAGCCTAACCCTAACCCTAGGCTACCCTTGACTGCTTCTGCCTCCAATAGATTTCCTAAGCACTAGTGTTTTAAGGAACAGCTTAAAAAGAGAATCCTAATGTGATTTCTTTATAATGTGTGTGTTCCTTATATTATCTTAGTGTCTAAACACTTCTCCATGGCTGGACCCCCAAATAATATTCCTTTACGTGCTAAGGGGTATCTAGAGAGTGGGATAGGTTTAATAACTACCCTAACCCTAACGCGTACACTAACCCTAACCCCTAACCTAACCCTAACACGTACCCTAATCCTAACCCGTACCCTAAACCGAGCCCTAACCCTAACACAAACCCTGAACCTAACCCTAACCCATACCCTACGCCGTACCCGAAGCCCTCCCCGAACCCGTACCCTAAGCCGTACCCTAAGCCTAACCCTAAGCCTAACCCTAACCCTAGGCTACCCTTGACTGCTTCTGCCTCCAATAGATTTCCTAAGCACTAGTGTTTTAAGGAACAGCTTAAAAAGAGAATCCTAATGTGATTTCTTTATAATGTGTGTGTTCCTTATATTATCTTAGTGTCTAAACTCTTCTCCATGGCTGGACCCCCAAATAATATTCCTTTACGTGCTAAGGGTTAACTAGAGAGTGGGATAGGTTTAATAACTACCCTAACCCTAACACGTACCCTAATCCTAACCCGTACCCTAAACCGAGCCCTAACCCTAACACTAAGCCTAACCCTAACCCTAACCCATACCCTACACCGTACCCGAAGCCCTCCCCGAACACGTACCCTAAGCCGTACCCTAATCCTAACCCTAAGCCTAACCCTAACCCTAGGCTACCTTTGACTGCTTCTGCCTCCAATAGATTTCCTAAGCACTAGTGTTTTAAGGAACAGCTTAAAAAGAGAATCCTAATGTGATTTCATTATAATGGGTGTGTTCCTTATCTAATCCTAGTGTCTAAACTCTTCTCCATGGCTGGACCCCCAAATAATATTCCTTTACGTGCTAAGGGGTATCTAGAGAGTGGGATAGGTTTAATAACTACCCTTACCCTAACGCGTACATTAACCCTAACCCCTACACTAACCCTAACACGTACCCTAATCCTAACCCATACCCTAAACCGAGCCCTAACCCTAACACTAACCCTAACCCTAACCCTAACCCATACCCTACGCCGTACCCGAAGCCCTCCACGAACCCATACCCTAAGCCGTACCCTAAGCCTAACCCTAAGCCTAACCCTAACCCTAGGCTACCCTTGACTGCTTCTGCCTCCAATAGATTTCCTAAGCACTAGTGTTTTAAGGAACAGCTTAAAAAGAGAATCCTAATGTGATTTCTTTATAATGGGTGTGTTCCTTATCTTATCCTAGTGTCTAAACTCTTCTCCATGGCTGGACCCCCAAATAATATTCCTTTACGTGCTAAGGGGTAACTAGAGAGTGGGATAGGTTTAATAACTACCCTAACCCTAACGCGTACCCTAACGCTAACCCCTACCCTAACCCTAACACGTACCCTAATCCTAACCCATACCCTAAACCGAGCCCTAACCCTAACACTAACCCTAACCCTAACCCTAACCCATACCCTACGCCGTACCCGAAGCCCTCCCTGAACCCGTACCCTAAGCCGTACCCTAAGCCTAACCCTAAGCCTAACCCTAACCCTAGGCTACCCTTGACTGCCTCTGCCTCCAATAGATTTCCTAAGCACTAGTGTTTTAAGGAACAACTTAAAAAGAGAATCCTAATGTGATTTGTTTATAATGGGTGTGTTCCTTATCTAATCCTAGTGTCTAAACTCTTCTCCATGGCTGGACCCCCAAATAATATTCCTTTATATACTAAGGGGTATCTAGAGAGTGGGATAGGTTTAATCACTACCCTAACCCTAACGCGTACCATAACCCTAACCCCTACCCTAACCCTAACACGTACCCTAAACCTAACCCGTACCCTAAACCGAGCCCTAACCCTAACACTAACCCTAACCCTAACCCTAACCCATACGCTACGCCGTACCCGAAGCCCTCCCCGAACCCGTATCCTAAGCCGTACCCTAAGCCTACCGCTAAGCCTAACCCTAACCCTAGGCTACCCTTGACTGCTTCTGCCTCCAATAGATTTCCTAAGCACTAGTGTTTTAAGGAACAGCTTAAAAAGAGAATCCTAATGTGATTTCTTTATAATGGGTGTGTTCCTTATCTTATCCTAGTGTCTAAACTCTTCTCCATGGCTGGACCCCCAAATAATATTCCTTTACGTGCTAAGGGGTATCTAGAGAGTGGGATAGGTTTAATAACTACCCTAACCCTAACGCGTACCCTAACCCTAACCCCTACCCTAACCCTAACACGTACCCTAATCCTAACCCGTACCCTAAACCGAGCCCTAACCCTAACACTAACCCTAACCCTAACCCTAACCCATACCCTACGCCCTACCCGAAGCCCTCCCCGAACCCGTACCCTAAGCCGTACCCTAAGCCTAACCCTAAGCCTAACCCTAACCCTAGGCTACCCTTGACTGCTTCTGCCTCCAATAAATTTCCTAAGCACTAGTGTTTTAAGGAACAGCTTAAAAAGAGAATCCTAATGTGATTTCTTTATAATGGGTGTGTTCCTTATCTTATCCTAGTGTCTAAACTCTTCTCCATGGCTGGACCCCCAAATAATATTCCTTTACGTGCTAAGGGGTAACTAGAGAGTGGGATAGGTTTAATAACTACCCTAACCCTAACGCGTACCCTAACGCTAACCCCTACCCTAACCCTAACACGTACCCTAATCCTAACCCGTACCCTAAACCGAGCCCTAACCCTAACACTAACCCTAACCCTAACCCTAACCCATACCCTACGCCGTACCCGAAGCCCTCCCCGAACACGTAACCTAAGCCGTACCCTAAGCCTAACCCTAAGCCTAACCCTGACCCTAGGCTACCCTTGACTGCTTCTGCTTCCAACAGATTTCCTAAGCACTAGTGTTTTAAGGAACAGCTTAAAAAGAGAATCCTAATGTGATTTCTTTATAATGGGTGTGTTCCTTATCTAATCCTAGTGTCTAAACTCTTCTCCATGGCTGGACCCCCAAATAATATTCGTTTACGTGCTAAGGGGTATCTAGAGAGTGGGATAGGTTTAATAACTACCCTTACCCTAACGCGTACACTAACCCTAACCCCTACCCTAACCCTAACACGTACCCTAATCCTAACCCATACCCTAAACCGAGCCCTAACCCTAACACTAACCCTAACCCTAACCCTAACCCATACACTACGCCGTACCCGAAGCCCTCCCCGAACCCGTACCCTAAGCCATACCCTAAGCCTAACCCTAAGCCTAACCCTAACCCTAGGCTACCCTTGACTGCTTCTGCCTCCAATAGATTTCCTAAGCACTAGTGTTTTAAGGAACAGCTTAAAAAGAGAATCCTAATGTGATTTCTTTATAATGTGTGTGTTCCTTATATTATCTTAGTGTCTAAACTCTTCTCCATGGCTGGACCCCCAAATAATATTCCTTTACGTGCTAAGGGTTAACTAGAGAGTGGGATAGGTTTAATAACTACCCTAACACTAACGCGTACCCTAACGCTAACCCCTACCCTAACCTTAACACCTACCCTAATCCTAACCCGTACCCTAAACCGAGCCCTAACCCTAACACTAAGCCTAACCCTAACCCTAACCCATACCCTACGCCGTACCCGAAGCCCTCCCCGAACACGTACCCTAAGCCGTACCCTAATCCTAACCCTAAGCCTAACCCTAACCCTAGGCTACCCTTGACTGCTTCTGCCTCCAATAGATTTCCTAAGCACTAGTGTTTTAAGGAACAGCTTAAAAAGAGAATCCTAATGTGATTTCTTTATAATGGGTGTGTTCCTTATCTAATCCTAGTGTCTAAACTCTTCTCCATGGCTGTACCCCCAAATAATATTACTTTATGTGCTAAGGGGTATCGAGAGAGTGGGATAGGTTTAATCACTACCCTAACCTTAACGCGTACCCTAACCCTAACCCCTACCCTAACCCTAACACGTACCCTAATCCTAAACCGTACCCTAAACCGAGCCCTAACCCTAACACTAACCCTGACCCTAACCCTAACCCATACCCTACGCCGTACCCGAAGCCCTCCCCGAACCCGTACCCTAAGCCGTACCCTAAGCCTAACCCTAACCCTAGGCTACCCTTGACTGCTTCTGCCTCCAATAGATTTCCTAAGCACTAATGTTTTAAGGAACAGCTTAAAAAGAGAATCCTAATGTGATTTCTTTATAATGTGTGTGTTCCTTATATTATCTTAGTGTCTAAACTCTTCTC
Organism: Balaenoptera physalus; assembly: GCF_965194825.1. NCBI lineage: Eukaryota > Metazoa > Chordata > Mammalia > Artiodactyla > Balaenopteridae > Balaenoptera > Balaenoptera physalus. The sequence goes on along the minus strand of NW_028125661.1, from coordinate 64,803 downwards.
CATGGCTGGACCCCCAAATAATATTCCTTTATGTGCTAAGGGGTATCTAGAGAGTGGGATAGGTTTAATAACTACCCTAACCCTAAAGCGTACCCTAACCCTAACCCCTACCCTAACCCTAACACGTACCCTAATCCTAACCCGTACCCTAAACCGAGCCCTAACCCTAACACTAACCCTAACCCTAACCCTAACCCATACCCTACGCCCTACCCGAAGCCCTCACCGAACCCGTACCCTAAGCCGTACCCTAAGCCTAACCCTAAGCCTAACCCTAACCCTAGGCTACCCTTGACTGCTTCTGCCTCCAATAAATTTCCTAAGCACTAGTGTTTTAAGGAACAGCTTAAAAAGAGAATCCTAATGTGATTTCTTTATAATGGGTGTGTTCCTTATCTTATCCTAGTGTCTAAACTCTTCTCCATGGCTGGACCCCCAAATAATATTCCTTTACGTGCTAAGGGGTAACTAGAGAGTGGGATAGGTTTAATAACTACCCTAACCCTAACGCGTACCCTAACGCTAACACCTACCCTAACCCTAACACGTACCCTAATCCTAACCCGTACCCTAAACCGAGCCCTAACCCTAACACTAACCCTAACCCTAACCCTAACCCATACCCTACGCCCTACCCGAAGCCCTCCCCGAACCCATACCCTAAGCCGTACCCTAAGCCTAACCCTAAGCCTAACCCTAACCCTAGGCTACCCTTGACTGCTTCTGCCTCCAATAAATTTCCTAAGCACTAGTGTTTTAAGGAACAGCTTCAAAAGAGAATCCTAATGTGATTTCTTTATAATGGGTGTGTTCCTTATCTTATCCTAGTGTCTAAACTCTTCTCCATGGCTGGACCCCCAAATAATATTCCTTTACGTGCTAAGGGGTAACTAGAGAGTGGGATAGGTTTAATAACTACCCTAACCCTAACGCGTACCCTAACGCTAACCCCTACCCTAACCCTAACACGTACCCTAATCCTAACCCGTACCCTAAACCGAGCCCTAACCCTAACACTAACCCTAACCCTAACCCTAACCCATACCCTACGCCCTACCCGAAGCCCTCCCCGAACACGTAACCTAAGCCGTACCCTAAGCCTAACCCTAAGCCTAACCCTGACCCTAGGCTACCCTTGACTGCTTCTGCCTCCAACAGATTTCCTAAGCACTAGTGTTTTAAGGAACAGCTTAAAAAGAGAATCCTAATGTGATTTCTTTATAATGGGTGTGTTCCTTATCTAATCCTAGTGTCTAAACTCTTCTCCATGGCTGGACCCCCAAATAATATTCCTTTACGTGCTAAGGGGTATCTAGAGAGTGGGATAGGTTTAATAACTACCCTTACCCTAACGCGTACACTAACCCTAACCCCTACCCTAACCCTAACACGTACCCTAATCCTAACCCATACCCTAAACCGAGCCCTAACCCTAACACTAACCCCAACCCTAACCCTAACCCATACACTACGCCGTACCCGAAGCCCTCCCCGAACCCGTACCCTAAGCCATACCCTAAGCCTAACCCTAAGCCTAACCCTAACCCTAGGCTACCCTTGAATGCTTCTGCCTCCAATAGATTTCCTAAGCACTAGTGTTTTAAGGAACAGCTTAAAAAGAGAATCCTAATGTGATTTCTTTATAATGGGTGTGTTCCTTATCTTATCCTAGTGTCTAAACTCTTCTCCATGGCTGGACCCCCAAATAATATTCCTTTACGTGCTAAGGGGTAACTAGAGAGTGGGATAGGTTTAATAACTACCCTAACACTAACGCGTACCCTAACGCTAACCCCTACCCTAACCCTAACACGTACCCTAATCTTAACCCGTACCCTAAACCGAGCCCTAACCCTAACACTAAGCCTAACCCTAACCCTAACCCATACCCTACGCCGTACCCGAAGCCCTCCCCGAACACGTACCCTAAGCCGTACCCTAAGCCTAACCCTAACCCTAGGCTACCCTTGACTGCTTCTGCCTCCAATAGATTTCCTAAGCACTAATGTTTTAAGGAACAGCTTAAAAAGAGAATCCTAATGTGATTTCTTTATAATGTGTGTGTTCCTTATATTATCTTAGTGTCTAAACTCTTCTCCATGGCTGGACCCCCAAATAATATTCCTTTATGTGCTAAGGGGTATCTAGAGAGTGGGATAGGTTTAATAACTACCCTAACCCTAACGCGTACCCTAACCCTAACCCCTACCCTAACCCTAACACGTACCCTAATCCTAACCCGTACCCTAAACCGAGCCCTAACCCTAACACTAACCCTAACCCTAACCCTAACCCATACCCTACGCCCTACCCGAAGCCCTCACCGAACCCGTACCCTAAGCCGTACCCTAAGCCTAACCCTAAGCCTAACCCTAACCCTAGGCTACCCTTGACTGCTTCTGCCTCCAATAAATTTCCTAAGCACTAGTGTTTTAAGGAACAGCTTAAAAAGAGAATCCTAATGTGATTTCTTTATAATGGGTGTGTTCCTTATCTTATCCTAGTGTCTAAACTCTTCTCCATGGCTGGACCCCCAAATAATATTCCTTTACGTGCTAAGGGGTAACTAGAGAGTGGGATAGGTTTAATAACTACCCTAACCCTAACGCGTACCCTAACGCTAACACCTACCCTAACCCTAACACGTACCCTAATCCTAACCCGTACCCTAAACCGAGCCCTAACCCTAACACTAACCCTAACCCTAACCCTAACCCATACCCTACGCCCTACCCGAAGCCCTCCCCGAACCCGTACCCTAAGCCGTACCCTAAGCCTAACCCTAAGCCTAACCCTAACCCTAGGCTACCCTTGACTGCTTCTGCCTCCAATAAATTTCCTAAGCACTAGTGTTTTAAGGAACAGCTTCAAAAGAGAATCCTAATGTGATTTCTTTATAATGGGTGTGTTCCTTATCTTATCCTAGTGTCTAAACTCTTCTCCATGGCTGGACCCCCAAATAATATTCCTTTACGTGCTAAGGGGTAACTAGAGAGTGGGATAGGTTTAATAACTACCCTAACCCTAACGCGTACCCTAACGCTAACCCCTACCCTAACCCTAACACGTACCCTAATCCTAACCCGTACCCTAAACCGAGCCCTAACCCTAACACTAACCCTAACCCTAACCCTAACCCATACCCTACGCCCTACCCGAAGCCCTCCCCGAACACGTAACCTAAGCCGTACCCTAAGCCTAACCCTAAGCCTAACCCTGACCCTAGGCTACCCTTGACTGCTTCTGCCTCCAACAGATTTCCTAAGCACTACTGTTTTAAGGAACAGCTTAAAAAGAGAATCCTAATGTGATTTCTTTATAATGGGTGTGTTCCTTATCTAATCCTAGTGTCTAAACTCTTCTCCATGGCTGGACCCCCAAATAATATTCCTTTACGTGCTAAGGGGTATATAGAGAGTGGGATAGGTTTAATAACTACCCTTACCCTAACGCGTACACTAACCCTAACCCCTACCCTAACCCTAACACGTACCCTAATCCTAACCCATACCCTAAACCGAGCCCTAACCCTAACACTAACCCCAACCCTAACCCTAACCCATACACTACGCCGTACCCGAAGCCCTCCCCGAACCCGTACCCTAAGCCATACCCTAAGCCTAACCCTAAGCCTAACCCTAACCCTAGGCTACCCTTGAATGCTTCTGCCTCCAATAGATTTCCTAAGCACTAGTGTTTTAAGGAACAGCTTAAAAAGAGAATCCTAATGTGATTTCTTTATAATGGGTGTGTTCCTTATCTTATCCTAGTGTCTAAACTCTTCTCCATGGCTGGACCCCCAAATAATATTCCTTTACGTGCTAAGGGGTAACTAGAGAGTGGGATAGGTTTAATAACTACCCTAACACTAACGCGTACCCTAACGCTAACCCCTACCCTAACCCTAACACGTACCCTAATCTTAACCCGTACCCTAAACCGAGCCCTAACCCTAACACTAAGCCTAACCCTAACCCTAACCCATACCCTACGCCGTACCCGAAGCCCTCCCCGAACACGTACCCTAAGCCGTACCCTAATCCTAACCCTAAGCCTAACCCTAACCCTAGGCTACCCTTGACTGCTTCTGCCTCCAATAGATTTCCTAAGCACTAGTGTTTTAAGGAACAGCTTAAAAAGAGAATCCTAATGTGATTTCTTTATAATGGGTGTGTTCCTTATCTAATCCTAGTGTCTAAACTCTTCTCCATGGCTGTACCCCCAAATAATATTACTTTATGTGCTAAGGGGTATCGAGAGAGTGGGATAGGTTTAATCACTACCCTAACCCTAACACCTACCCTAACCCTAACCCCTACCCTAACCCTAACACGTACCCTAATCCTAACCCGTACCCTAAACCGAGCCCTAACCCTAACACTAACCCTGACCCTAACCCTAACCCATACCCTACGCCGTTCCCGAAGCCCTCCCCGAACCCGTACCCTAAGCCGTACCCTAAGCCTAACCCTAAGCCTAACCCTAACCCTAGGCTACCCTTGACTGCTTCTGCCTCCAATAGATTTCCTAAGCACTAGTGTTTTAAGGAACAGCTTAAAAAGAGAATCCTAATGTGATTTCTTTATAATGTGTGTGTTCCTTATATTATCTTAGTGTCTAAACTCTTCTCCATGGCTGGACCCCCAAATAATATTCCTTTACGTGCTAAGGGTTAACTAGAGAGTGGGATAGGTTTAATAACTACCCTAACACTAACGCGTACCCTAACGCTAACCCCTACCCTAACCTTAACACGTATCCTAATCCTAACCCGTACCCTAAACCGAGCCCTAACCCTAACACTAAGCCTAACCCTAACCCTAACCCATACCCTACGCCGTACCCGAAGCCCTCCCCGAACACGTACCCTAAGCCGTACCCTAATCCTAACCCTAAGCCTAACCCTAACCCTAGGCTACCCTTGACTGCTTCTGCCTCCAATAGATTTCCTAAGCACCAGTGTTTTAAGGAACAGCTTAAAAAGAGAATCCTAATGTGATTTCTTTATAATGGGTGTGTTCCTTATCTTATCCTAGTGTCTAAACTCTTCTCCATGGCTGGACCCCAAAATAATATTCCTTTACGTGCTAAGGGGTATCTAGAGAGTGGGATAGGTTTAATAACTACCCTAACCCTAACGCGTACCCTAACCCTAACCCCTACCCTAACCCTAACACGTACCCTAATCCTAACCCGTACCCTAAACCGAGCCCTAACCCTAACACTAACCCTAACCCTAACCCTAACCCATACCCTACGCCCTACCCGAAGCCCTCCCCGAACCCGTACCCTAAGCCGTACCCTAAGCCTAACCCTAAGCCTAACCCTAACCCTAGGCTACCCTTGACTGCTTCTGCCTCCAATAAATTTCCTAAGCACTTGTGTTTTAAGGAACAGCTTAAAAAGAGAATCCTAATGTTATTTCTTTATAATGGGTGTGTTCCTTATCTTATCCTAGTGTCTAAACTCTTCTCCATGGCTGGACCCCCAAATAATATTCCTTTACGTGCTAAGGAGTAACTAGAGAGTGGGATAGGTTTAATAACTACCCTAACCCTAACGCGTACCCTAACGCTAACCCCTACCCTAACCCTAACACGTACCCTAATCCTAACCCGTACCCTAAACCGAGCCCTAACCCTAACACTAACCCTAACCCTAACCCTAACCCATACCCTACGCCCTACCCGAAGCCCTCCCCGAACCCGTACCCTAAGCCTTACCCTAAGCCTAACCCTAAGCCTAACCCTAACCCTAGGCTACCCTTGACTGCTTCTGCCTCCAATAAATTTCCTAAGCACTAGTGTTTTAAGGAACAGCTTCAAAAGAGAATCCTAATGTGATTTCTTTATAATGGGTGTGTTCCTTATCTTATCCTAGTGTCTAAACTCTTCTCCATGGCTGGACCCCCAAATAATATTCCTTTACGTGCTAAGGGGTATCTAGAGAGTGGGATAGGTTTAATAACTACCCTAACCCTAACGCGTACCCTAACCCTAACCCCTACCCTAACCCTAACACGTACCCTAATCCTAACCCGTACCCTAAACCGAGCCCTAACCCTAACACTAACCCTAACCCTAACCCTAACCCATACCCTACGCCCTACCCGAAGCCCTCCCCGAACCCGTACCCTAAGCCGTACCCTAAGCCTAACCCTAAGCCTAACCCTAACCCTAGGCTACCCTTGACTGCTTCTGCCTCCAATAAATTTCCTAAGCACTAGTGTTTTAAGGAACAGCTTAAAAAGAGAATCCTAATGTGATTTCTTTATAATGGGTGTGTTCCTTATCTTATCCTAGTGTCTAAACTCTTCTCCATGGCTGGACCCCCAAATAATATTCCTTTACGTGCTAAGGGGTAACTAGAGAGTGGGATAGGTTTAATAACTACCCTAACCCTAACGCGTACCCTAACCCTAACCCCTACCCTAACCCTAACACGTACCCTAATCCTAACCCGTACCCTAAACCGAGCCCTAACCCTAACACTAACCCTAACCCTAACCCTAACCCATACCCTACGCCGTACCCGAAGCCCTCCCCGAACACGTAACCTAAGCCGTACCCTAAGCCTAACCCTAAGCCTAACCCTGACCCTAGGCTACCCTTGACTGCTTCTGCTTCCAACAGATTTCCTAAGCACTAGTGTTTTAAGGAACAGCTTAAAAAGAGAATCCTAATGTGATTTCTTTATAATGGGTGTGTTCCTTATCTAATCCTAGTGTCTAAACTCTTCTCCATGGCTGGACCCCCAAATAATATTCGTTTACGTGCTAAGGGGTATCTAGAGAGTGGGATAGGTTTAATAACTACCCTTACCCTAACGCGTACACTAACCCTAACCCCTACCCTAACCCTAACACGTACCCTAATCCTAACCCATACCCTAAACCGAGCCCTAACCCTAACACTAACCCTAACCCTAACCCTAACCCATACACTACGCCGTACCCGAAGCCCTCCCCGAACCCGTACCCTAAGCCATACCCTAAGCCTAACCCTAAGCCTAACCCTAACCCTAGGCTACCCTTGAATGCTTCTGCCTCCAATAGATTTCCTAAGCACTAGTGTTTTAAGGAACAGCTTAAAAAGAGAATCCTAATGTGATTTCTTTATAATGGGTGTGTTCCTTATCTTATCCTAGTGTCTAAACTCTTCTCCATGGCTGGACCCCCAAATAATATTCCTTTACGTGCTAAGGGGTAACTAGAGAGTGGGATAGGTTTAATAACTACCCGAACACTAACGCGTACCCTAACGCTAACCCCTACCCTAACCCTAACACGTACCCTAATCTTAACCCGTACCCTAAACCGAGCCCTAACCCTAACACTAAGCCTAACCCTAACCCTAACCCATACCCTACGCCGTACCCGAAGCCCTCCCCGAACACGTACCCTAAGCCGTACCCTAATCCTAACCCTAAGCCTAACCCTAACCCTAGGCTACCCTTGACTGCTTCTGCCTCCAATAGATTTCCTAAGCACTAGTGTTTTAAGGAACAGCTTAAAAAGAGAATCCTAATGTGATTTCTTTATAATGGGTGTGTTCCTTATCTAATCCTAGTGTCTAAACTCTTTTCCATGGCTGTACCCCCAAATAATATTACTTTATGTGCTAAGGGGTATCGAGAGAGTGGGATAGGTTTAATCACTACCCTAACCCTAACACGTACCCTAACCCTAACCCCTACCCTAACCCTAACACGTACCCTAATCCTAACCCGTACCCTAAACCGAGCCCTAACCCTAACACTAACCCTGACCCTAACCCTAACCCATACCCTACGCCGTTCCCGAAGCCCTCCCCGAAACCGTACCCTAAGCCGTACCCTAAGCCTAACCCTAAGCCTAACCCTAACCCTAGGCTACCCTTGACTGCTTCTGCTTCCAACAGATTTCCTAAGCACTAGTGTTTTAAGGAACAGCTTAAAAAGAGAATCCTAATGTGATTTCTTTATAATGGGTGTGTTCCTTATCTAATCCTAGTGTCTAAACTCTTCTCCATGGCTGGACCCCCAAATAATATTCGTTTACGTGCTAAGGGGTATCTAGAGAGTGGGATAGGTTTAATAACTACCCTTACCCTAACGCGTACACTAACCCTAACCCCTACCCTAACCCTAACACGTACCCTAATCCTAACCCATACCCTAAACCGAGCCCTAACCCTAACACTAACCCTAACCCTAACCCTAACCCATACACTACGCCGTACCCGAAGCCCTCCCCGAACCCGTACCCTAAGCCATACCCTAAGCCTAACCCTAAGCCTAACCCTAACCCTAGGCTACCCTTGACTGCTTCTGCCTCCAATAGATTTCCTAAGCACTAGTGTTTTAAGGAACAGCTTAAAAAGAGAATCCTAATGTGATTTCTTTATAATGTGTGTGTTCCTTATATTATCTTAGTGTCTAAACTCTTCTCCATGGCTGGACCCCCAAATAATATTCCTTTACGTGCTAAGGGTTAACTAGAGAGTGGGATAGGTTTAATAACTACCCTAACACTAACGCGTACCCTAACGCTAACCCCTACCCTAACCTTAACACGTACCCTAATCCTAACCCGTACCCTAAACCGAGCCCTAACCCTAACACTAAGCCTAACCCTAACCCTAACCCATACCCTACGCCGTACCCGAAGCCCTCCCCGAACACGTACCCTAAGCCGTACCCTAATCCTAACCCTAAGCCTAACCCTAACCCTAGGCTACCCTTGACTGCTTCTGCCTCCAATAGATTTCCTAAGCACTAGTGTTTTAAGGAACAGCTTAAAAAGAGAATCCTAATGTGATTTCTTTATAATGGGTGTGTTCCTTATCTAATCCTAGTGTCTAAACTCTTCTCCATGGCTGTACCCCCAAATAATATTACTTTATGTGCTAAGGGGTATCGAGAGAGTGGGATAGGTTTAATCACTACCCTAACCTTAACGCGTACCCTAACCCTAACCCCTACCCTAACCCTAACACGTACCCTAATCCTAAACCGTACCCTAAACCGAGCCCTAACCCTAACACTAACCCTGACCCTAACCCTAACCCATACCCTACGCCGTACCCGAAGCCCTCCCCGAACCCGTACCCTAAGCCGTACCCTAAGCCTAACCCTAACCCTAGGCTACCCTTGACTGCTTCTGCCTCCAATAGATTTCCTAAGCACTAATGTTTTAAGGAACAGCTTAAAAAGAGAATCCTAATGTGATTTCTTTATAATGTGTGTGTTCCTTATATTATCTTAGTGTCTAAACTCTTCTCCATGGCTGGACCCCCAAATAATATTCCTTTATGTGCTAAGGGGTATCTAGAGAGTGGGATAGGTTTAATAACTACCCTAACCCTAAAGCGTACCCTAACCCTAACCCCTACCCTAACCCTAACACGTACCCTAATCCTAACCCGTACCCTAAACCGAGCCCTAACCCTAACACTAACCCTAACCCTAACCCTAACCCATACCCTACGCCCTACCCGAAGCCCTCACCGAACCCGTACCCTAAGCCGTACCCTAAGCCTAACCCTAAGCCTAACCCTAACCCTAGGCTACCCTTGACTGCTTCTGCCTCCAATAAATTTCCTAAGCACTAGTGTTTTAAGGAACAGCTTAAAAAGAGAATCCTAATGTGATTTCTTTATAATGGGTGTGTTCCTTATCTTATCCTAGTGTCTAAACTCTTCTCCATGGCTGGACCCCCAAATAATATTCCTTTACGTGCTAAGGGGTAACTAGAGAGTGGGATAGGTTTAATAACTACCCTAACCCTAACGCGTACCCTAACGCTAACACCTACCCTAACCCTAACACGTACCCTAATCCTAACCCGTACCCTAAACCGAGCCCTAACCCTAACACTAACCCTAACCCTAACCCTAACCCATACCCTACGCCCTACCCGAAGCCCTCCCCGAACCCGTACCCTAAGCCGTACCCTAAGCCTAACCCTAAGCCTAACCCTAACCCTAGGCTACCCTTGACTGCTTCTGCCTCCAATAAATTTCCTAAGCACTAGTGTTTTAAGGAACAGCTTCAAAAGAGAATCCTAATGTGATTTCTTTATAATGGGTGTGTTCCTTATCTTATCCTAGTGTCTAAACTCTTCTCCATGGCTGGACCCCCAAATAATATTCCTTTACGTGCTAAGGGGTAACTAGAGAGTGGGATAGGTTTAATAACTACCCTAACCCTAACGCGTACCCTAACGCTAACCCCTACCCTAACCCTAACACGTACCCTAATCCTAACCCGTACCCTAAACCGAGCCCTAACCCTAACACTAACCCTAACCCTAACCCTAACCCATACCCTACGCCCTACCCGAAGCCCTCCCCGAACACGTAACCTAAGCCGTACCCTAAGCCTAACCCTAAGCCTAACCCTGACCCTAGGCTACCCTTGACTGCTTCTGCCTCCAACAGATTTCCTAAGCACTAGTGTTTTAAGGAACAGCTTAAAAAGAGAATCCTAATGTGATTTCTTTATAATGGGTGTGTTCCTTATCTTATCCTAGTGTCTAAACTCTTCTCCATGGCTGGACCCCCAAATAATATACCTTTACGTGCTAAGGGGTAACTAGAGAGTGGGATAGGTTTAATAACTACCCTAACACTAACGCGTACCCTAACGCTAACCCCTACCCTAACCCTAACACGTACCCTAATCTTAACCCGTACCCTAAACCGAGCCCTAACCCTAACACTAAGCCTAACCCTAACCCTAACCCATACCCTACGCCGTACCCGAAGCCCTCCCCGAACACGTACCCTAAGCCGTACCCTAAGCCTAACCCTAACCCTAGGCTACCCTTGACTGCTTCTGCCTCCAATAGATTTCCTAAGCACTAATGTTTTAAGGAACAGCTTAAAAAGAGAATCCTAATGTGATTTCTTTATAATGTGTGTGTTCCTTATATTATCTTAGTGTCTAAACTCTTCTCCATGGCTGGACCCCCAAATAATATTCCTTTATGTGCTAAGGGGTATCTAGAGAGTGGGATAGGTTTAATAACTACCCTAACCCTAACGCGTACCCTAACCCTAACCCCTACCCTAACCCTAACACGTACCCTAATCCTAACCCGTACCCTAAACCGAGCCCTAACCCTAACACTAACCCTAACCCTAACCCTAACCCATACCCTACGCCCTACCCGAAGCCCTCACCGAACCCGTACCCTAAGCCGTACCCTAAGCCTAACCCTAAGCCTAACCCTAACCCTAGGCTACCCTTGACTGCTTCTGCCTCCAATAAATTTCCTAAGCACTAGTGTTTTAAGGAACAGCTTAAAAAGAGAATCCTAATGTGATTTCTTTATAATGGGTGTGTTCCTTATCTTATCCTAGTGTCTAAACTCTTCTCCATGGCTGGACCCCCAAATAATATTCCTTTACGTGCTAAGGGGTAACTAGAGAGTGGGATAGGTTTAATAACTACCCTAACCCTAACGCGTACCCTAACGCTAACACCTACCCTAACCCTAACACGTACCCTAATCCTAACCCGTACCCTAAACCGAGCCCTAACCCTAACACTAACCCTAACCCTAACCCTAACCCATACCCTACGCCCTACCCGAAGCCCTCCCCGAACCCGTACCCTAAGCCGTACCCTAAGCCTAACCCTAAGCCTAACCCTAACCCTAGGCTACCCTTGACTGCTTCTGCCTCCAATAAATTTCCTAAGCACTAGTGTTTTAAGGAACAGCTTCAAAAGAGAATCCTAATGTGATTTCTTTATAATGGGTGTGTTCCTTATCTTATCCTAGTGTCTAAACTCTTCTCCATGGCTGGACCCCCAAATAATATTCCTTTACGTGCTAAGGGGTAACTAGAGAGTGGGATAGGTTTAATAACTACCCTAACCCTAACGCGTACCCTAACGCTAACCCCTACCCTAACCCTAACACGTACCCTAATCCTAACCCGTACCCTAAACCGAGCCCTAACCCTAACACTAACCCTAACCCTAACCCTAACCCATACCCTACGCCCTACCCGAAGCCCTCCCCGAACACGTAACCTAAGCCGTACCCTAAGCCTAACCCTAAGCCTAACCCTGACCCTAGGCTACCCTTGACTGCTTCTGCCTCCAACAGATTTCCTAAGCACTAGTGTTTTAAGGAACAGCTTAAAAAGAGAATCCTAATGTGATTTCTTTATAATGGGTGTGTTCCTTATCTAATCCTAGTGTCTAAACTCTTCTCCATGGCTGGACCCCCAAATAATATTCCTTTACGTGCTAAGGGGTATATAGAGAGTGGGATAGGTTTAATAACTACCCTTACCCTAACGCGTACACTAACCCTAACCCCTACCCTAACCCTAACACGTACCCTAATCCTAACCCATACCCTAAACCGAGCCCTAACCCTAACACTAACCCCAACCCTAACCCTAACCCATACACTACGCCGTACCCGAAGCCCTCCCCGAACCCGTACCCTAAGCCATACCCTAAGCCTAACCCTAAGCCTAACCCTAACCCTAGGCTACCCTTGAATGCTTCTGCCTCCAATAGATTTCCTAAGCACTAGTGTTTTAAGGAACAGCTTAAAAAGAGAATCCTAATGTGATTTCTTTATAATGGGTGTGTTCCTTATCTTATCCTAGTGTCTAAACTCTTCTCCATGGCTGGACCCCCAAATAATATTCCTTTACGTGCTAAGGGGTAACTAGAGAGTGGGATAGGTTTAATAACTACCCTAACACTAACGCGTACCCTAACGCTAACCCCTACCCTAACCCTAACACGTACCCTAATCTTAACCCGTACCCTAAACCGAGCCCTAACCCTAACACTAAGCCTAACCCTAACCCTAACCCATACCCTACGCCGTACCCGAAGCCCTCCCCGAACACGTACCCTAAGCCGTACCCTAAGCCTAACCCTAAGCCTAACCCTAACCCTAGGCTACCCTTGACTGCTTCTGCCTCCAATAGATTTCCTAAGCACTAGTGTTTTAAGGAACAGCTTAAAAAGAGAATCCTAATGTGATTTCTTTATAATGGGTGTGTTCCTTATCTAATCCTAGTGTCTAAACTCTTCTCCATGGCTGTACCCCCAAATAATATTACTTTATGTGCTAAGGGGTATCGAGAGAGTGGGATAGGTTTAATCACTACCCTAACCCTAACACCTACCCTAACCCTAACCCCTACCCTAACCCTAACACGTACCCTAATCCTAACCCGTACCCTAAACCGAGCCCTAACCCTAACACTAACCCTGACCCTAACCCTAACCCATACCCTACGCCGTTCCCGAAGCCCTCCCCGAACCCGTACCCTAAGCCGTACCCTAAGCCTAACCCTAAGCCTAACCCTAACCCTAGGCTACCCTTGACTGCTTCTGCCTCCAATAGATTTCCTAAGCACTAGTGTTTTAAGGAACAGCTTAAAAAGAGAATCCTAATGTGATTTCTTTATAATGTGTGTGTTCCTTATATTATCTTAGTGTCTAAACTCTTCTCCATGGCTGGACCCCCAAATAATATTCCTTTACGTGCTAAGGGTTAACTAGAGAGTGGGATAGGTTTAATAACTACCCTAACACTAACGCGTACCCTAACGCTAACCCCTACCCTAACCTTAACACGTATCCTAATCCTAACCCGTACCCTAAACCGAGCCCTAACCCTAACACTAAGCCTAACCCTAACCCTAACCCATACCCTACGCCGTACCCGAAGCCCTCCCCGAACACGTACCCTAAGCCGTACCCTAATCCTAACCCTAAGCCTAACCCTAACCCTAGGCTACCCTTGACTGCTTCTGCCTCCAATAGATTTCCTAAGCACCAGTGTTTTAAGGAACAGCTTAAAAAGAGAATCCTAATGTGATTTCTTTATAATGGGTGTGTTCCTTATCTTATCCTAGTGTCTAAACTCTTCTCCATGGCTGGACCCCAAAATAATATTCCTTTACGTGCTAAGGGGTATCTAGAGAGTGGGATAGGTTTAATAACTACCCTAACCCTAACGCGTACCCTAACCCTAACCCCTACCCTAACCCTAACACGTACCCTAATCCTAACCCGTACCCTAAACCGAGCCCTAACCCTAACACTAACCCTAACCCTAACCCTAACCCATACCCTACGCCCTACCCGAAGCCCTCCCCGAACCCGTACCCTAAGCCGTACCCTAAGCCTAACCCTAAGCCTAACCCTAACCCTAGGCTACCCTTGACTGCTTCTGCCTCCAATAAATTTCCTAAGCACTTGTGTTTTAAGGAACAGCTTAAAAAGAGAATCCTAATGTTATTTCTTTATAATGGGTGTGTTCCTTATCTTATCCTAGTGTCTAAACTCTTCTCCATGGCTGGATCCCCAAATAATATTCCTTTACGTGCTAAGGAGTAACTAGAGAGTGGGATAGGTTTAATAACTACCCTAACCCTAACGCGTACCCTAACGCTAACCCCTACCCTAACCCTAACACGTACCCTAATCCTAACCCGTACCCTAAACCGAGCCCTAACCCTAACACTAACCCTAACCCTAACCCTAACCCATACCCTACGCCCTACCCGAAGCCCTCCCCGAACCCGTACCCTAAGCCGTACCCTAAGCCTAACCCTAAGCCTAACCCTAACCCTAGGCTACCCTTGACTGCTTCTGCCTCCAATAAATTTCCTAAGCACTAGTGTTTTAAGGAACAGCTTCAAAAGAGAATCCTAATGTGATTTCTTTATAATGGGTGTGTTCCTTATCTTATCCTAGTGTCTAAACTCTTCTCCATGGCTGGACCCCCAAATAATATTCCTTTACGTGCTAAGGGGTATCTAGAGAGTGGGATAGGTTTAATAACTACCCTAACCCTAACGCGTACCCTAACCCTAACCCCTACCCTAACCCTAACACGTACCCTAATCCTAACCCGTACCCTAAACCGAGCCCTAACCCTAACACTAACCCTAACCCTAACCCTAACCCATACCCTACGCCCTACCCGAAGCCCTCCCCGAACCCGTACCCTAAGCCGTACCCTAAGCCTAACCCTAAGCCTAACCCTAACCCTAGGCTACCCTTGACTGCTTCTGCCTCCAATAAATTTCCTAAGCACTAGTGTTTTAAGGAACAGCTTAAAAAGAGAATCCTAATGTGATTTCTTTATAATGGGTGTGTTCCTTATCTTATCCTAGTGTCTAAACTCTTCTCCATGGCTGGACCCCCAAATAATATTCCTTTACGTGCTAAGGGGTAACTAGAGAGTGGGATAGGTTTAATAACTACCCTAACCCTAACGCGTACCCTAACGCTAACCCCTACCCTAACCCTAACACGTACCCTAATCCTAACCCGTACCCTAAACCGAGCCCTAACCCTAACACTAACCCTAACCCTAACCCTAACCCATACCCTACGCCGTACCCGAAGCCCTCCCCGAACACGTAACCTAAGCCGTACCCTAAGCCTAACCCTAAGCCTAACCCTGACCCTAGGCTACCCTTGACTGCTTCTGCTTCCAACAGATTTCCTAAGCACTAGTGTTTTAAGGAACAGCTTAAAAAGAGAATCCTAATGTGATTTCTTTATAATGGGTGTGTTCCTTATCTAATCCTAGTGTCTAAACTCTTCTCCATGGCTGGACCCCCAAATAATATTCGTTTACGTGCTAAGGGGTATCTACAGAGTGGGATAGGTTTAATAACTACCCTTACCCTAACGCGTACACTAACCCTAACCCCTACCCTAACCCTAACACGTACCCTAATCCTAACCCATACCCTAAACCGAGCCCTAACCCTAACACTAACCCTAACCCTAACCCTAACCCATACACTACGCCGTACCCGAAGCCCTCCCCGAACCCGTACCCTAAGCCATACCCTAAGCCTAACCCTAAGCCTAACCCTAACCCTAGGCTACCCTTGAATGCTTCTGCCTCCAATAGATTTCCTAAGCACTAGTGTTTTAAGGAACAGCTTAAAAAGAGAATCCTAATGTGATTTCTTTATAATGGGTGTGTTCCTTATCTTATCCTAGTGTCTAAACTCTTCTCCATGGCTGGACCCCCAAATAATATTCCTTTACGTGCTAAGGGGTAACTAGAGAGTGGGATAGGTTTAATAACTACCCGAACACTAACGCGTACCCTAACGCTAACCCCTACCCTAACCCTAACACGTACCCTAATCTTAACCCGTACCCTAAACCGAGCCCTAACCCTAACACTAAGCCTAACCCTAACCCTAACCCATACCCTACGCCGTACCCGAAGCCCTCCCCGAACACGTACCCTAAGCCGTACCCTAATCTTAACCCTAAGCCTAACCCTAACCCTAGGCTACCCTTGACTGCTTCTGCCTCCAATAGATTTCCTAAGCACTAGTGTTTTAAGGAACAGCTTAAAAAGAGAATCCTAATGTGATTTCTTTATAATGGGTGTGTTCCTTATCTAATCCTAGTGTCTAAACTCTTTTCCATGGCTGTACCCCCAAATAATATTACTTTATGTGCTAAGGGGTATCGAGAGAGTGGGATAGGTTTAATCACTACCCTAACCCTAACACGTACCCTAACCCTAACCCCTACCCTAACCCTAACACGTACCCTAATCCTAACCCGTACCCTAAACCGAGCCCTAACCCTAACACTAACCCTGACCCTAACCCTAACCCATACCCTACGCCGTTCCCGAAGCCCTCCCCGAACCCGTACCCTAAGCCGTACCCTAAGCCTAACCCTAAGCCTAACCCTAACCCTAGGCTACCCTTGACTGCTTCTGCCTCCAATAGATTTCCTAAGCACTAGTGTTTTAAGGAACAGCTTAAAAAGAGAATCCTAATGTCATTTCTTTATAATGTGTGTGTTCCTTATATTATCTTAGTGTCTAAACTCTTCTCCATGGCTGGACCCCCAAATAATATTCCTTTACGTGCTAAGGGTTAACTAGAGAGTGGGATAGGTTTAATAACTACCCTAACACTAACGCGTACCCTAACGCTAACCCCTACCCTAACCTTAACACGTACCCTAATCCTAACCCATACCCTAAACCGAGCCCTAACCCTAACACTAAGCCTAACCCTAACCCTAACCCATACCCTACGCCGTACCCGAAGCCCTCCCCGAACACGTACCCTAAGCCGTACCCTAATCCTAACCCTAAGCCTAACCCTAACCCTAGGCTACCCTTGACTGCTTCTGCCTCCAATAGATTTCCTAAGCACTAGTGTTTTAAGGAACAGCTTAAAAAGAGAATCCTAATGTGATTTCTTTATAATGGGTGTGTTCCTTATCTAATCCTAGTGTCTAAACTCTTCTCCATGGCTGTACCCCCAAATAATATTACTTTATGTGCTAAGGGGTATCGAGAGAGTGGGATAGGTTTAATCACTACCCTAACCTTAACGCGTACCCTAACCCTAACCCCTACCCTAACCCTAACACGTACCCTAATCCTAAACCGTACCCTAAACCGAGCCCTAACCCTAACACTAACCCTGACCCTAACCCTAACCCATACCCTACGCCGTACCCGAAGCCCTCCCCGAACCCGTACCCTAAGCCGTACCCTAAGCCTAACCCTAAGCCTAACCCTAACCCTAGGCTACCCTTGACTGCTTCTGCCTCCAATAGATTTCCTAAGCACTAATGTTTTAAGGAACAGCTTAAAAAGAGAATCCTAATGTGATTTCTTTATAATGTGTGTGTTCCTTATATTATCTTAGTGTCTAAACTCTTCTCCATGGCTGGACCCCCAAATAATATTCCTTTACGTGCTAAGGGGTATCTAGAGAGTGGGATAGGTTTAATCACTACCCTAACCCTAACACGTACCCTAATCCTAACCCGTACCCTAAACCGAGCCCTAACCCTACCACTAACCCTAACCCTAACCCTAACCCATACCCTACGCCGTACCCGAAACCCTCCACGAACCCGTACCCTAAGCCGTACCCTAAGCCTAACCCTAAGCCTAACCCTAACCCTAGGCTACCCTTGACTGCTTCTGCCTCCAATGAATTTCCTAAGCACTAGTGTTTTAAGGAACAGCTTAAAAAGAGAATCCTAATGTTATTTCTCTATAATGGGTGTGTTCTTTATCTTATCCTAGTGTCTAAACTCTTCTCCATGGCTGGACCCCCAAATAATATTCCTTTACGTGCTAAGGGGTATCTAGAGAGTGGGATAGGTTTAATAACTACCCTAACCCTAACGCGTACCCTAACCCTAACCCCTACCCTAACCCTAACACGTACCCTAATCCTAACCCGTACCCTAAACCGAGCCCTAACCCTAACACTAACCCTAACCCTAACCCTAACCCATACCCTACGCCCTACCCGAAGCCCTCCCCGAACCCATACCCTAAGCCGTACCCTAAGCCTAACCCTAAGCCTAACCCTAACCCTAGGCTACCCTTGACTGCTTCTGCCTCCAATAGATTTCCTAAGCACTAGTGTTTTAAGGAACAGCTTAAAAAGAGAATCCTAATGTGATTTCTTTATAATGGGTGTGTTCCTTATCTAATCCTAGTGTCTAAACTCTTCTCCATGGCTGGACCCCCAAATAATATTCCTTTATATACTAAGGGGTATCTAGAGAGTGGGATAGGTTTAATCACTACCCTAACCCTAACGCGTACCATAACCCTAACCCCTACCCTAACCCTAACACGTACCCTAATCCTAACCCGTACCCTAAACCGAGCCCTAACCCTAACACTAACCCTAACCCTAAGCCTAACCCATACCCTACGCCGTACCCGAAGCCCTCCCCGAACACGTACCCTTAGCCGTACCCTAAGCCTAACCCTAAGCCTAACCCTAACCCTAGGCTACCCTTGACTGCTTCTGCCTCCAATAGATTTCCTAAGCACTAGTGTTTTAAGGAACAGCTTAAAAAGAGAATCCTAATGTGATTTCTTTATAATGGGTGTGTTCCTTATCTTATCCTAGTGTCTAAACTCTTCTCCATGGCTGGACCCCAAATAATATTCCTTTACGTGCTAAGGGGTAACTAGAGAGTGGGATAGGTTTAATAACTACCCTATCCGTAACACGTACCCTAACCCTAACCCCTACCCTAACCCTAACACGAACGCTAATCCTAACCCGTACCCTAAACCGAGCCCTAACCCTAACACTAACCCTAACCCTAACCCTAACCCATACCCTACGCCGTACCCGAAGCCCTCCCCGAACACGTACCCTAAGCCGTACCCTAAGCCTAACCCTAAGCCTAACCCTAACCCTAGGCTACCCTTGACTGCTTCTGCCACCAATAGATTTCCTAAGCACTAGTGTTTTAAGGAACAGCTTAAAAAGAGAATCCTAATGTGATTTCTTTATAATGTGTGTGTTCCTTATATTATCTTAATGTCTAAACTCTTCTCCAAGGCTGGACCCCCAAATAATATTCCTTTACGTGCTAAGGGGTATCTAGAGAGTGGGATAGGTTTAATAACTACCCTAACCCTAACGCGTACCCTAACCCTAACCCCTACCCTAACCCTAACACGTACCCTAATCCTAACCCGTACCCTAAACCGAGCCCTAACCCTAACACTAACCCTAACCCATACCCTACGCCATATCTGAACCCCTCCCCGAACCCTAACCCTACGCCTAACCGTAACACTAGGCTACCCTTGACTGCTTCTGCCTCCAATAGATTTCCTAACCACTAGTGTTTTAAGGAACAGCTTAAAAAGAGAATCCTAATGTGATTTCTTTATAATGGGTGTGTTCCTTATCTTATCCTAGTGTCGAAACTTTTCTCCATGGCTGGACCCCCAAATAATATTCCTTTACGTGCTAAGGAGAATCTAGAGTGGGATAGGTTTAATAACTATCCTAACCCTAACGCGTACCCTAACCCTAACCCGTACCCTAACCCTAACACGTACCCTAATCCTAACCCGTACCCTAAACCGAGCCCTATCCCTAACACTAACCCTAACCCTAACCCTAACCCATACCCTACGCCGTACCCGAAGCCCTCCCCGAACCCGTACCCTAAGCCGTACCATAAGCCTAATCCTAATCCTAACACTAACCCTAGGCTACCCTTGACTGCTTCTGCCTCCAATAGAATTTCTAAGCACTAGTGTTTTAAGAAACAGCTTAAAAAGAGAATCCTAATGTGATTTCTTTATAATGGGTGTGTTCCTTATCTTATCCTAGTGTCTAAACTCTTCTCCATGGCTGGACCTCCAAATAATATTCCTTTACGTGCTAAGGGGTATCTAGAGAGTGGGATAGGTTTAATAACTACCCTAACCCTAACGCGTACCCTAACCCTAACCCCTACCGTAACTCTAACACGTACCCTAATCCTAACCAATACCCTAAACCGAGCCCTAACCCTAACCCTAACCCTAACCCTAACCCATACGCTACGCCGTACCCGAAGCCCTCCCCGAATCCGTACCCGAAGCCGTACCCTAAGCCTAACCCTAACCCTAGGCTACCCTTGACAGCTTCTGCCTCCAATAGATTTCCTAAGCACTAGTGTTTTAAGGAACAGCTTAAAAAGAGAATCCTAATGTGATTTCTTTATAATGGGTGTGTTCCTTATCTTATCCTAGTGTCTAAACTCTTCTCCATGGCTGGACCCCAAATAATATTCCTTTACGTGCTAAGGGGTAACTAGAGAGTGGGATAGGTTTAATAACTACCCTATCCGTAACACGTACCCTAACCCTAACCCCTACCCTAACCCTAACACGAACGCTAATCCTAACCCGTACCCTAAACCGAGCCCTAACCCTAACACTAACCCTAACCCTAAGCCTAACCCATACCCTACGCCGTACCCGAAGCCCTCCCCGAACACGTACCCTAAGCCGTACCCTAAGCCTAACCCTAAGCCTAACCCTAACCCTAGGCTACCCTTGACTGCTTCTGCCACCAATAGATTTCCTAAGCACTAGTGTTTTAAGGAACAGCTTAAAAAGAGAATCCTAATGTGATTTCTTTATAATGTGTGTGTTCCTTATATTATCTTAGTGTCTAAACTCTTCTCCATGGCTGGACCCCCAAATAATATTCCTTTACGTGCTAAGGGGTATCTAGAGAGTGGGATAGGTTTAATAACTACCCTAACCCTAACGCGTACCCTAACCCTAACCCCTACCCTAACCCTAACACGTACCCTAATCCTAACCCGTACCCTAAACCGAGCCCTAACCCTAACACTAACCCTAACCCATACCCTACGCCATATCTGAACCCCTCCCCGAACCCTAACCCTACGCCTAACCGTAACACTAGGCTACCCTTGACTGCTTCTGCCTCCAATAGATTTCCTAACCACTAGTGTTTTAAGGAACAGCTTAAAAAGAGAATCCTAATGTGATTTCTTTATAATGGGTGTGTTCCTTATCTTATCCTAGTGTCGAAACTCTTCTCCATGGCTGGACCCCCAAATAATATTCCTTTACGTGCTAAGGAGAATCTAGAGTGGGATAGGTTTAATAACTATCCTAACCCTAACGCGTACCCTAACCCTAACCCGTACCCTAACCCTAACACGTACCATAATCCTAACCCGTACCCTAAACCGAGCCCTATCCCTAACACTAACCCTAACCCTAACCCTAACCCATACCCTACGCCGTACCCGAAGCCCTCCCCGAACCCGTACCCTAAGCCGTACCATAAGCCTAATCCTAATCCTAACACTAACCCTAGGCTACCCTTGACTGCTTCTGCCTCCAATAGAATTTCTAAGCACTAGTGTTTTAAGAAACAGCTTAAAAAGAGAATCCTAATGTGATTTCTTTATAATGGGTGTGTTCCTTATCTTATCCTAGTGTCTAAACTCTTCTCCATGGCTGGACCTCCAAATAATATTCCTTTACGTGCTAAGGGGTATCTAGAGAGTGGGATAGGTTTAATAACTACCCTAACCCTAACGCGTACCCTAACCCTAACCCCTACCGTAACTCTAACACGTACCCTAATCCTAACCAATACCCTAAACCGAGCCCTAACCCTAACACTAACCCTAACCCTAACCCATACCCTACGCCGTACCAGAAGCCCTCCCCGAATCCGTACCCGAAGCCGTACCCTAAGCCTAACCCTAAGCCTAACCCTAACCCTAGGTTACCCTTGACAGCTTCTGCCTCCAATAGATTTCCTAAGCACTAGTGTTTTAAGGAACAGCTTAAAAAGAGAATCCTAATGTGATTTCTTTATAATGGGTATGTTCCTTATCTTATCCTAGTGTCTAAACTTTTCTCCATGGCTGGAGCCCCAAATAATATTCCTTTACGTGCTAAAGGGTATCTAGATAGTGGGATAGGTTTAATAACTACCCTAACCCTAACACGTACACTAACCCTAACCACTACCCTAACCCTAACACGTACCCTAATCCTAACCCATACCCTAAACCGAGCCCTAACCCTAACACTAACCCTAACCCTAACCCTAACCCATACCCTACGCCGTACCCGAAGCCCTCCCCTAACCCATACCGTAAGCCGTACCCTAAGCCTAAGCCTAACCCTAACCCTAACCCTAGGCTACCCTTGACTGCTTCTGCCTCCAATAGATTTCCTAAGCACTAGTGTTTTAAGGAACAGCTTAAAAAGAGAATCCTAATGTGATTTCTTTATAATGGGTGTGTTCCTTATCTTATCCTAGTGTCTAAACTCTTCTCCATGGCTGGACCTCCAAATAATATTCCTTTACGTGCTAAGGGGTATCTAGAGAGTGGGATAGGTTTAATAATTACACTAACCCTAACGCGTACCCTAACCCAACCCCTACCCTAACCCTAACACGTACCCTAATCCTAACCAATAACCTAAACCGAGCCCTAACCCTAACACTAACCCTAACCCTAACCCTAACCCATACACTAAGCCGTACACGAAGCCCTCCCCTAACCCGTACCCTAAGCCGTACCGTAAGCCTAACCCTAACCCTAGGCTACCATTGACTGCTTCTGCCTCCAATAGATTTCCTAACCACTAGTGTTTTAAGGAACAGCTTAAAAAGAGAATCCTAATGTGATTTCTTTATAATGGGTGTGTTCCTTATCTTATCCTAGTGTCTAAACTCTTCTCCATGGCTGGACCCCCAAATAATATTCCTTTACGTGCTAAGGGGTAACTAGAGAGTGGGATAGGTTTAATAACTACCCTAACCCTAACGCGTACACTAACGCTAACCCCTACCCTAACCCTAACATGTACCCTAATCCTAACGCGTACCCTAAACCGAGCCCTAACCCTAACACTAACCCTAACCCTAACCCTACCCCATACCCTACGCCGTGCCCGAAGCCCTCCCTGAACCCGTACCCTAAGCCGTACCCTAAGCCTAACCCTAAGCCTAACCCTAACCCTAGGCTACCCTTGACTGCTTCTGCCTCCAATAGATTTCCTAAGCACTAGTGTTTTAAGGAACAGCTTAAAAAGAGAATCCTAATGTGATTTCTTTATAATGGGTGTGTTCCTTATCTTATCCTAGTGTCTAAACTCTTCTCCATGGCTGGACCCCAAATAAAATTCCTTTACGTGCTAAGGGGTAACTAGAGAGTGGGATGGGTTTAATAACTACCCTATCCGTAACACGTACCCTAACCCTAACCCCTACGCTAACCCTAACACGAACCCTAATCCTAACCCGTACCCTAAAACGAGCCCTAACCCTAACACTAACCCTAACCCTAACCCATACCCTACGCCGTACCCGAAGCCCTCCCCGAACACGTACCCTAAGCCGTACCTTAAGCCTAACCCTAAGCCTAACCCTAACCCTAGGCTACCCTTGACTGCTTCTGCCTCCAATAGATTTCCTAAGCACTAGTGTTTTAAGGAACAGCTTAAAAAGAGAATCCTAATGTGATTTCTTTATAATGGGTGTGTTCCTTATCTAATCCTAGTGTCTAAACTCTTCTCCATGGCTGGACCCCCAAATAATATTCCTTTATGTGCTAAGGGGCATCGAGAGAGTGGGATAGGTTTAATCACTACCCTAACCCTAACGCGTACCCTAACCCTAACCCCTACCCTAACCCTAACACGTACCCTAATCCTAACCCGTACCCTAAACCGAGCCCTAACCCTAACACTAACCCTAACCCTAACCCTAACCCATACCCTACACCGTACCCGAAGCCCACCCCGAACCCGTACCCTAAGCCGTACCCTAAGCCTAACCCTAAGCCTAACCCTAACCCTAGGCTACCCTTGACTGCTTCTGCCTCCAATAGATTTCCTAAGCACTAGTGTTTTAAGGAACAGCTTAAAAAGAGAATCCTAATGTGATTTCTTTATAATGTGTGTGTTCCTTATATTATCTTAGTGTCTAAACTCTTCTCCATGGCTGGACCACCAAATAATATTCCTTTACGTGCTAAGGGGTATCTAGAGAGTGGGATAGGTTTAATAACTACCCTAACCCTAACGCATACCCTAATCCTAACCCCTACCCTAACCCTAACACGTACCCTAATCCTAACCCGTACCCTAAACCGAGCCCTAACCCTACCACTAACCCTAACCCTAACCCTAACCCATACCCTACGCCGTACCCGAAACCCTCCACGAACCCGTACCCTAAGCCGTACCCTAAGCCTAACCCTAAGCCTAACCCTAACCCTAGGCTACCCTTGACTGCTTCTGCCTCCAATGAATTTCCTAAGCACTAGTGTTTTAAGGAACAGCTTAAAAAGAGAATCCTAATGTTATTTCTCTATAATGGGTGTGTTCTTTATCTTATCCTAGTGTCTAAACTCTTCTCCATGGCTGGACCCCCAAATAATATTCCTTTACGTGCTAAGGGGTATCTAGAGAGTGGGATAGGTTTAATAACTACCCTAACCCTAACGCGTACCCTAACCCTAACCCCTACCCTAACCCTAACACGTACCCTAATCCTAACCCGTACCCTAAACCGAGCCCTAACCCTAACACTAACCCTAACCCTAACCCTAACCCATACCCTACGCCCTACCCGAAGCCCTCCCCGAACCCATACCCTAAGCCGTACCCTAAGCCTAACCCTAAGCCTAACCCTAACCCTAGGCTACCCTTGACTGCTTCTGCCTCCAATAGATTTCCTAAGCACTAGTGTTTTAAGGAACAGCTTAAAAAGAGAATCCTAATGTGATTTCTTTATAATGGGTGTGTTCCTTATCTAATCCTAGTGTCTAAACTCTTCTCCATGGCTGGACCCCCAAATAATATTCCTTTATATACTAAGGGGTATCTAGAGAGTGGGATAGGTTTAATCACTACCCTAACCCTAACGCGTACCATAACCCTAACCCCTACCCTAACCCTAACACGTACCCTAATCCTAACCCGTACCCTAAACCGAGCCCTAACCCTAACACTAACCCTAACCCTAAGCCTAACCCATACCCTACGCCGTACCCGAAGCCCTCCCCGAACACGTACCCTTAGCCGTACCCTAAGCCTAACCCTAAGCCTAACCCTAACCCTAGGCTACCCTTGACTGCTTCTGCCTCCAATAGATTTCCTAAGCACTAGTGTTTTAAGGAACAGCTTAAAAAGAGAATCCTAATGTGATTTCTTTATAATGGGTGTGTTCCTTATCTTATCCTAGTGTCTAAACTCTTCTCCATGGCTGGACCCCAAATAATATTCCTTTACGTGCTAAGGGGTAACTAGAGAGTGGGATAGGTTTAATAACTACCCTATCCGTAACACGTACCCTAACCCTAACCCCTACCCTAACCCTAACACGAACGCTAATCCTAACCCGTACCCTAAACCGAGCCCTAACCCTAACACTAACCCTAACCCTAACCCTAACCCATACCCTACGCCGTACCCGAAGCCCTCCCCGAACACGTACCCTAAGCCGTACCCTAAGCCTAACCCTAAGCCTAACCCTAACCCTAGGCTACCCTTGACTGCTTCTGCCACCAATAGATTTCCTAAGCACTAGTGTTTTAAGGAACAGCTTAAAAAGAGAATCCTAATGTGATTTCTTTATAATGTGTGTGTTCCTTATATTATCTTAATGTCTAAACTCTTCTCCAAGGCTGGACCCCCAAATAATATTCCTTTACGTGCTAAGGGGTATCTAGAGAGTGGGATAGGTTTAATAACTACCCTAACCCTAACGCGTACCCTAACCCTAACCCCTACCCTAACCCTAACACGTACCCTAATCCTAACCCGTACCCTAAACCGAGCCCTAACCCTAACACTAACCCTAACCCATACCCTACGCCATATCTGAACCCCTCCCCGAACCCTAACCCTACGCCTAACCGTAACACTAGGCTACCCTTGACTGCTTCTGCCTCCAATAGATTTCCTAACCACTAGTGTTTTAAGGAACAGCTTAAAAAGAGAATCCTAATGTGATTTCTTTATAATGGGTGTGTTCCTTATCTTATCCTAGTGTCGAAACTTTTCTCCATGGCTGGACCCCCAAATAATATTCCTTTACGTGCTAAGGAGAATCTAGAGTGGGATAGGTTTAATAACTATCCTAACCCTAACGCGTACCCTAACCCTAACCCGTACCCTAACCCTAACACGTACCCTAATCCTAACCCGTACCCTAAACCGAGCCCTATCCCTAACACTAACCCTAACCCTAACCCTAACCCATACCCTACGCCGTACCCGAAGCCCTCCCCGAACCCGTACCCTAAGCCGTACCATAAGCCTAATCCTAATCCTAACACTAACCCTAGGCTACCCTTGACTGCTTCTGCCTCCAATAGAATTTCTAAGCACTAGTGTTTTAAGAAACAGCTTAAAAAGAGAATCCTAATGTGATTTCTTTATAATGGGTGTGTTCCTTATCTTATCCTAGTGTCTAAACTCTTCTCCATGGCTGGACCTCCAAATAATATTCCTTTACGTGCTAAGGGGTATCTAGAGAGTGGGATAGGTTTAATAACTACCCTAACCCTAACGCGTACCCTAACCCTAACCCCTACCGTAACTCTAACACGTACCCTAATCCTAACCAATACCCTAAACCGAGCCCTAACCCTAACCCTAACCCTAACCCTAACCCATACGCTACGCCGTACCCGAAGCCCTCCCCGAATCCGTACCCGAAGCCGTACCCTAAGCCTAACCCTAACCCTAGGCTACCCTTGACAGCTTCTGCCTCCAATAGATTTCCTAAGCACTAGTGTTTTAAGGAACAGCTTAAAAAGAGAATCCTAATGTGATTTCTTTATAATGGGTGTGTTCCTTATCTTATCCTAGTGTCTAAACTCTTCTCCATGGCTGGACCCCAAATAATATTCCTTTACGTGCTAAGGGGTAACTAGAGAGTGGGATAGGTTTAATAACTACCCTATCCGTAACACGTACCCTAACCCTAACCCCTACCCTAACCCTAACACGAACGCTAATCCTAACCCGTACCCTAAACCGAGCCCTAACCCTAACACTAACCCTAACCCTAAGCCTAACCCATACCCTACGCCGTACCCGAAGCCCTCCCCGAACACGTACCCTAAGCCGTACCCTAAGCCTAACCCTAAGCCTAACCCTAACCCTAGGCTACCCTTGACTGCTTCTGCCACCAATAGATTTCCTAAGCACTAGTGTTTTAAGGAACAGCTTAAAAAGAGAATCCTAATGTGATTTCTTTATAATGTGTGTGTTCCTTATATTATCTTAGTGTCTAAACTCTTCTCCATGGCTGGACCCCCAAATAATATTCCTTTACGTGCTAAGGGGTATCTAGAGAGTGGGATAGGTTTAATAACTACCCTAACCCTAACGCGTACCCTAACCCTAACCCCTACCCTAACCCTAACACGTACCCTAATCCTAACCCGTACCCTAAACCGAGCCCTAACCCTAACACTAACCCTAACCCATACCCTACGCCATATCTGAACCCCTCCCCGAACCCTAACCCTACGCCTAACCGTAACACTAGGCTACCCTTGACTGCTTCTGCCTCCAATAGATTTCCTAACCACTAGTGTTTTAAGGAACAGCTTAAAAAGAGAATCCTAATGTGATTTCTTTATAATGGGTGTGTTCCTTATCTTATCCTAGTGTCGAAACTCTTCTCCATGGCTGGACCCCCAAATAATATTCCTTTACGTGCTAAGGAGAATCTAGAGTGGGATAGGTTTAATAACTATCCTAACCCTAACGCGTACCCTAACCCTAACCCGTACCCTAACCCTAACACGTACCATAATCCTAACCCGTACCCTAAACCGAGCCCTATCCCTAACACTAACCCTAACCCTAACCCTAACCCATACCCTACGCCGTACCCGAAGCCCTCCCCGAACCCGTACCCTAAGCCGTACCATAAGCCTAATCCTAATCCTAACACTAACCCTAGGCTACCCTTGACTGCTTCTGCCTCCAATAGAATTTCTAAGCACTAGTGTTTTAAGAAACAGCTTAAAAAGAGAATCCTAATGTGATTTCTTTATAATGGGTGTGTTCCTTATCTTATCCTAGTGTCTAAACTCTTCTCCATGGCTGGACCTCCAAATAATATTCCTTTACGTGCTAAGGGGTATCTAGAGAGTGGGATAGGTTTAATAACTACCCTAACCCTAACGCGTACCCTAACCCTAACCCCTACCGTAACTCTAACACGTACCCTAATCCTAACCAATACCCTAAACCGAGCCCTAACCCTAACACTAACCCTAACCCTAACCCATACCCTACGCCGTACCAGAAGCCCTCCCCGAATCCGTACCCGAAGCCGTACCCTAAGCCTAACCCTAAGCCTAACCCTAACCCTAGGTTACCCTTGACAGCTTCTGCC
The DNA here is from genome assembly GCF_965194825.1 of Balaenoptera physalus. Taxonomy (NCBI): domain Eukaryota; kingdom Metazoa; phylum Chordata; class Mammalia; order Artiodactyla; family Balaenopteridae; genus Balaenoptera; species Balaenoptera physalus. The sequence continues at coordinate 36,097 of NW_028125661.1, read as the reverse complement.
TCCAATAGATTTCCTAAGCACTAGTGTTTTAAGGAACAGCTTAAAAAGAGAATCCTAATGTGATTTCTTTATAATGGGTATGTTCCTTATCTTATCCTAGTGTCTAAACTTTTCTCCATGGCTGGAGCCCCAAATAATATTCCTTTACGTGCTAAAGGGTATCTAGATAGTGGGATAGGTTTAATAACTACCCTAACCCTAACACGTACACTAACCCTAACCACTACCCTAACCCTAACACGTACCCTAATCCTAACCCATACCCTAAACCGAGCCCTAACCCTAACACTAACCCTAACCCTAACCCTAACCCATACCCTACGCCGTACCCGAAGCCCTCCCCTAACCCATACCGTAAGCCGTACCCTAAGCCTAAGCCTAACCCTAACCCTAACCCTAGGCTACCCTTGACTGCTTCTGCCTCCAATAGATTTCCTAAGCACTAGTGTTTTAAGGAACAGCTTAAAAAGAGAATCCTAATGTGATTTCTTTATAATGGGTGTGTTCCTTATCTTATCCTAGTGTCTAAACTCTTCTCCATGGCTGGACCTCCAAATAATATTCCTTTACGTGCTAAGGGGTATCTAGAGAGTGGGATAGGTTTAATAATTACACTAACCCTAACGCGTACCCTAACCCAACCCCTACCCTAACCCTAACACGTACCCTAATCCTAACCAATAACCTAAACCGAGCCCTAACCCTAACACTAACCCTAACCCTAACCCTAACCCATACACTAAGCCGTACACGAAGCCCTCCCCTAACCCGTACCCTAAGCCGTACCGTAAGCCTAACCCTAACCCTAGGCTACCATTGACTGCTTCTGCCTCCAATAGATTTCCTAACCACTAGTGTTTTAAGGAACAGCTTAAAAAGAGAATCCTAATGTGATTTCTTTATAATGGGTGTGTTCCTTATCTTATCCTAGTGTCTAAACTCTTCTCCATGGCTGGACCCCCAAATAATATTCCTTTACGTGCTAAGGGGTAACTAGAGAGTGGGATAGGTTTAATAACTACCCTAACCCTAACGCGTACACTAACGCTAACCCCTACCCTAACCCTAACATGTACCCTAATCCTAACGCGTACCCTAAACCGAGCCCTAACCCTAACACTAACCCTAACCCTAACCCTACCCCATACCCTACGCCGTGCCCGAAGCCCTCCCTGAACCCGTACCCTAAGCCGTACCCTAAGCCTAACCCTAAGCCTAACCCTAACCCTAGGCTACCCTTGACTGCTTCTGCCTCCAATAGATTTCCTAAGCACTAGTGTTTTAAGGAACAGCTTAAAAAGAGAATCCTAATGTGATTTCTTTATAATGGGTGTGTTCCTTATCTTATCCTAGTGTCTAAACTCTTCTCCATGGCTGGACCCCAAATAAAATTCCTTTACGTGCTAAGGGGTAACTAGAGAGTGGGATAGGTTTAATAACTACCCTATCCGTAACACGTACCCTAACCCTAACCCCTACGCTAACCCTAACACGAACCCTAATCCTAACCCGTACCCTAAAACGAGCCCTAACCCTAACACTAACCCTAACCCTAACCCATACCCTACGCCGTACCCGAAGCCCTCCCCGAACACGTACCCTAAGCCGTACCTTAAGCCTAACCCTAAGCCTAACCCTAACCCTAGGCTACCCTTGACTGCTTCTGCCTCCAATAGATTTCCTAAGCACTAGTGTTTTAAGGAACAGCTTAAAAAGAGAATCCTAATGTGATTTCTTTATAATGGGTGTGTTCCTTATCTAATCCTAGTGTCTAAACTCTTCTCCATGGCTGGACCCCCAAATAATATTCCTTTATGTGCTAAGGGGCATCGAGAGAGTGGGATAGGTTTAATCACTACCCTAACCCTAACGCGTACCCTAACCCTAACCCCTACCCTAACCCTAACACGTACCCTAATCCTAACCCGTACCCTAAACCGAGCCCTAACCCTAACACTAACCCTAACCCTAACCCTAACCCATACCCTACACCGTACCCGAAGCCCACCCCGAACCCGTACCCTAAGCCGTACCCTAAGCCTAACCCTAAGCCTAACCCTAACCCTAGGCTACCCTTGACTGCTTCTGCCTCCAATAGATTTCCTAAGCACTAGTGTTTTAAGGAACAGCTTAAAAAGAGAATCCTAATGTGATTTCTTTATAATGTGTGTGTTCCTTATATTATCTTAGTGTCTAAACTCTTCTCCATGGCTGGACCACCAAATAATATTCCTTTACGTGCTAAGGGGTATCTAGAGAGTGGGATAGGTTTAATAACTACCCTAACCCTAACGCATACCCTAATCCTAACCCCTACCCTAACCCTAACACGTACCCTAATCCTAACCCGTACCCTAAACCGAGCCCTAACCCTAACACTAACCCTAACCCTAACCCTAACCCATACCCTACGCCGTACCCGAAGCCCTCCCCGAACACGTACCCTAAGCCGTACCCTAAGCCTAACCGTAAGCCTAACCCTAACCCTAGGCTACCCTTGACTGCTTCTGCCTCCAATAGATTTCCTAAGCACTAGTGTTTTAAGGAACAGCTTAAAAAGAGAATCCTAATGTGATTTCTTTATAATGGGTGTGTTCCTTATCTTATCCTAGTGTCTAAACTCTTCTCCATGACTGGACCCCAAATAATATTCCTTTTCGTGCTAAGGGGTAACTAGAGAGTGGGATAGGTTTAATAACTACCCTATCCGTAACACGTACCCTAACCCTAACCCCTACCCTAACCCTAACACGAACCCTAATCCTAACCCGTACCCTAAAACGAGCCCTAACCCTAACACTAACCCTAACCCTAACCCATACCCTACGCCGTACCCGAAGCCCTCCCCGAACACGTACCCTAAGCCGTACCCTAAGCCTAACCCTAAGCCTAACCCTAACCCTAGGCTACCCTTGACTGCTTCTGCCTCCAATAGATTTCCTAAGCACTAGTGTTTTAAGGAACAGCTTAAAAAGAGAATCCTAATGTGATTTCTTTATAATGTGTGTGTTCCTTATATTATCTTAGTGTCTAAACTCTTCTCCATGCCTGGACCCCCAAATAATATACCTTTACGTGCTATGGGGTATCTAGAGAGTGGGATAGGTTTAATAACTACCCTAACCCTAACACGTACCCTAACCCTAACACCTACCCTAAACCTAACACGTACCCTAATCCTAAACCGTACCCTAAACCGAGCCCTAACCCTAACACTAACCCTAACCCTTACCCTACCCCATACCCTACGCCGTGCCCGAAGCCCTCCACGAACCCGTACCCTAAGCCGTACCCTAAGCCTAACCCTAAGCCTAACCCTAACCCTAGGCTACCCTTGACTGCTTCTGCCTCCAATAGATTTCCTAAGCACTAGTGTTTTAAGGAACAGCTTAAAAAGAGAATCCTAATGTGATTTCTTTATAATGGGTGGGTTCCTTATCTTATCCTAATGTCTAAACTCTTCTCCATGGCTGGACCCCCAAATAATATTCCTTTACGTGCTAAGGGGTAACTAGAGAGTGGGATAGGTTTAATAACTACCCTAATGCTAACGCGTACCCTAACGCTAACCCCTACCCTAACCCTAACACGTACCCTAATCCTAACCCGTACCCTAAACCGAGCCCTAACCCTAACACTAACCCTAACCCTAACCCTAACCCATACCCTACGCCGTACCCGAACCCCTCCCCGAACACGTACCCTAAGCCGTACCCTAAGCCTAACCGTAAGCCTAACCCTAACCCTAGGCTACCCTTGACTGCTTCTGCCTCCAATAGATTTCCTAAGCACTAGTGTTTTAAGGAACAGCTTAAAAAGAGAATCCTAATGTGATTTCTTTATAATGGGTGTGTTCCTTATCTTATCCTAGTGTCTAAACTCTTCTCCATGGCTGGACCCCAAATAATATTCCTTTACGTGCTAAGGGGTAACTAGAGAGTGGGATAGGTTTAATAACTACCCTATCCGTAACACGTACCCTAACCCTAACCCCTACCCTAACCCTAACACGAACCCTAATCCTAACCCGTACCCTAAAACGAGCCCTAACCCTAACACTAACCCTAACCCTAACCCATACCCTACGCCGTACCCGAAGCCCTCCCCGAACACGTACCCTAAGCCGTACCCTAAGCCTAACCCTAAGCCTAACCCTAACCCTAGGCTACCCTTGACTGCTTCTGCCTCCAATAGATTTCCTAAGCACTAGTGTTTTAAGGAACAGCTTAAAAAGAGAATCCTAATGTGATTTCTTTATAATGGGTGTGTTCCTTATCTAATCCTAGTGTCTAAACTCTTCTCCATGGCTGGACCCCCAAATAATATTCCTTTATGTGCTAAGGGGCATCGAGAGAGTGGGATAGGTTTAATCACTACCCTAACCCTAACGCGTACCCTAACCCTAACCCCTACCCTAACCCTAACACGTACCCTAATCCTAACCCGTACCCTAAACCGAGCCCTAACCCTAACACTAACCCTAACCCTAACCCTAACCCATACCCTACACCGTACCCGAAGCCCACCCCGAACCCGTACCCTAAGCCGTACCCTAAGCCTAACCCTAAGCCTAACCCTAACCCTAGGCTACCCTTGACTGCTTCTGCCTCCAATAGATTTCCTAAGCACTAGTGTTTTAAGGAACAGCTTAAAAAGAGAATCCTAATGTGATTTCTTTATAATGTGTGTGTTCCTTATATTATCTTAGTGTCTAAACTCTTCTCCATGGCTGGACCACCAAATAATATTCCTTTACGTGCTAAGGGGTATCTAGAGAGTGGGATAGGTTTAATAACTACCCTAACCCTAACGCATACCCTAACCCTAACCCCTACCCTAACCCTAACACGTACCCTAATCCTAACCCGTACCCTAAACCGAGCCCTAACCCTAACACTAACCCTAACCCTAACCCTAACCCATACCCTACGCCGTACCCGAAGCCCTCCCCGAACACGTAACCTAAACCGTACCCTAAGCCTAACCCTAAGCCTAACCCTAACCCTAGGCTACCCTTGACTGCTTCTGCCTCCAATAGATTTCCTAAGCACTAGTGTTTTAAGGAACAGCTTAAAAAGAGAATCCTAATGTGATTTCTTTATAATGTGTGTGTTCCTTATCTTATCCTAGTGTCTAAACTCTTCTGCATGGCTGGACCCCCAAATAATATTCCTTTACGTGCTAAGGGGTAACTAGAGAGTGGGATAGGTTTAATAACTACCCTAACCCTAACGCGTACACTAACGCTAACCCCTACCCTAACCCTAACATGTACCCTAATCCTAACGCGTACCCTAAACCGAGCCCTAACCCTAACATTAACCCTAACCCTAACCCTACCCCATACCCTACGCCGTGCCCGAAGCCCTCCCTGAACCCGTACCCTAAGCCGTACCCTAAGCCTAACCCTAAGCCTAACCCTAACCCTAGGCTACCCTTGACTGCTTCTGCCTCCAATAGATTTCCTAAGCACTAGTGTTTTAAGGAACAGCTTAAAAATAGAATCCTAATGTGATTTCTTTATAATGGGTGGGTTCCTTATCTTATCCTAGTGTCTAAACTCTTCTCCATGGCTGGACCCCCAAATAATATTCCTTTACGTGCTAAGGGGTAACTAGAGAGTGGGATAGGTTTAATAACTACCCTAATGCTAACGCGTACCCTAACGCTAACCCCTACCCTAACCCTAACACGTACCCTAATCCTAACCCGTACCCTAAACCGAGCCCTAACCCTAACACTAACCCTAACCCTAACCCTAACCCATACCCTACGCCGTACCCGAACCCCTCCCCGAACACGTACCCTAAGCCGTACCCTAAGCCTAACCGTAAGCCTAACCCTAACCCTAGGCTACCCTTGACTGCTTCTGCCTCCAATAGATTTCCTAAGCACTAGTGTTTTAAGGAACAGCTTAAAAAGAGAATCCTAATGTGATTTCTTTATAATGGGTGTGTTCCTTATCTTATCCTAGTGTCTAAACTCTTCTCCATGGCTGGACCCCAAATAAAATTCCTTTACGTGCTAAGGGGTAACTAGAGAGTGGGATAGGTTTAATAACTACCCTATCCGTAACACGTACCCTAACCCTAACCCCTACGCTAACCCTAACACGAACCCTAATCCTAACCCGTACCCTAAAACGAGCCCTAACCCTAACACTAACCCTAACCCTAACCCATACCCTACGCCGTACCCGAAGCCCTCCCCGAACACGTACCCTAAGCCGTACCTTAAGCCTAACCCTAAGCCTAACCCTAACCCTAGGCTACCCTTGACTGCTTCTGCCTCCAATAGATTTCCTAAGCACTAGTGTTTTAAGGAACAGCTTAAAAAGAGAATCCTAATGTGATTTCTTTATAATGGGTGTGTTCCTTATCTAATCCTAGTGTCTAAACTCTTCTCCATGGCTGGACCCCCAAATAATATTCCTTTATGTGCTAAGGGGCATCGAGAGAGTGGGATAGGTTTAATCACTACCCTAACCCTAACGCGTACCCTAACCCTAACCCCTACCCTAACCCTAACACGTACCCTAATCCTAACCCGTACCCTAAACCGAGCCCTAACCCTAACACTAACCCTAACCCTAACCCTAACCCATACCCTACACCGTACCCGAAGCCCACCCCGAACCCGTACCCTAAGCCGTACCCTAAGCCTAACCCTAAGCCTAACCCTAACCCTAGGCTACCCTTGACTGCTTCTGCCTCCAATAGATTTCCTAAGCACTAGTGTTTTAAGGAACAGCTTAAAAAGAGAATCCTAATGTGATTTCTTTATAATGTGTGTGTTCCTTATATTATCTTAGTGTCTAAACTCTTCTCCATGGCTGGACCACCAAATAATATTCCTTTACGTGCTAAGGGGTATCTAGAGAGTGGGATAGGTTTAATAACTACCCTAACCCTAACGCATACCCTAAACCTAACCCCTACCCTAACCCTAACACGTACCCTAATCCTAACCCGTACCCTAAACCGAGCCCTAACCCTAACACTAACCCTAACCCTAACCCTAACCCATACCCTACGCCGTACCCGAAGCCCTCCCCGAACACGTAACCTAAGCCGTACCCTAAGCCTAACCCTAAGCCTAACCCTAACCCTAGGCTACCCTTGACTGCTTCTGCCTCCAATAGATTTCCTAAGCACTAGTGTTTTAAGGAACAGCTTAAAAAGAGAATCCTAATGTGATTTCTTTATAATGTGTGTGTTCCTTATCTTATCCTAGTGTCTAAACTCTTCTCCATGGCTGGACCCCCAAATAATATTCCTTTACGTGCTAAGGGGTAACTAGAGAGTGGGATAGGTTTAATAACTACCCTAATGCTAACGCGTACCCTAACGCTAACCCCTACCCTAACCCTAACACGTACCCTAATCCTAACCCGTACCCTAAACCGAGCCCTAACCCTAACACTAACCCTAACCCTAACCCTAACCCATACCCTACGCCGTACCCGAACCCCTCCCCGAACACGTACCCTAAGCCGTACCCTAAGCCTAACCGTAAGCCTAACCCTAACCCTAGGCTACCCTTGACTGCTTCTGCCTCCAATAGATTTCCTAAGCACTAGTGTTTTAAGGAACAGCTTAAAAAGAGAATCCTAATGTGATTTCTTTATAATGGGTGTGTTCCTTATCTTATCCTAGTGTCTAAACTCTTCTCCATGACTGGACCCCAAATAATATTCCTTTTCGTGCTAAGGGGTAACTAGAGAGTGGGATAGGTTTAATAACTACCCTATCCGTAACACGTACCCTAACCCTAACCCCTACCCTAACCCTAACACGAACCCTAATCCTAACCCGTACCCTAAAACGAGCCCTAACCCTAACACTAACCCTAACCCTAACCCATACCCTACGCCGTACCCGAAGCCCTCCCCGAAGACGTACCCTAAGCCGTACCCTAAGCCTAACCCTAAGCCTAAACCTAACCCTAGGCTACCCTTGACTGCTTCTGCCTCCAATAGATTTCCTAAGCACTAGTGTTTTAAGGAACAGCTTAAAAAGAGAATCCTAATGTGATTTCTTTATAATGGGTGTGTTCCTTATCTAATCCTAGTGTCTAAACTCTTCTCCATGGCTGGACCCCCAAATAATATTCCTTTATGTGCTAAGGGGCATCGAGAGAGTGGGATAGGTTTAATCACTACCCTAACCCTAACGCGTACCCTAACCCTAACCCCTACCCTAACCCTAACACGTACCCTAATCCTAACCCGTACCCTAAACCGAGCCCTAACCCTAACACTAACCCTAACCCTAACCCTAACCCATACCCTACACCGTACCCGAAGCCCACCCCGAACCCGTACCCTAAGCCGTACCCTAAGCCTAACCCTAAGCCTAACCCTAACCCTAGGCTACCCTTGACTGCTTCTGCCTCCAATAGATTTCCTAAGCACTAGTGTTTTAAGGAAAAGCTTAAAAAGAGAATCCTAATGTGATTTCTTTATAATGTGTGTGTTCCTTATATTATCTTAGTGTCTAAACTCTTCTCCATGGCTGGACCACCAAATAATATTCCTTTACGTGCTAAGGGGTATCTAGAGAGTGGGATAGGTTTAATAACTACCCTAACCCTAACGCATACCCTAACCCTAACCCCTACCCTAACCCTAACACGTACCCTAATCCTAACCCGTACCCTAAACCGAGCCCTAACCCTAACACTAACCGTAACCCTAACCCTAACCCATACCCTACGCCGTACCCGAAGCCCTCCCCGAACCCGTACCCTAAGCCGTACTCTAAGCCTAACCCTAAGCCTAACCCTAACCCTAGGCTACCCTTGACTGCTTCTGCCTCCAATAGATTTCCTAAGCACTAGTGTTTTAAAGAACAGCTTAAAAAGAGAATCCTAATGTGATTTCTTTATAATGGGTGTGTTCCTTATCTAATCCTAGTGTCTAAACTCTTCTCCATGGCTGGACCCCCAAATAATATTCCTTTATGTGCTAAGGGGTATCTAGAGAGTGGGATAGGTTTAATCACTACCCTAACCCTAACGCGTACCCTAACCCTAACCCCTACCCTAACCCTAACACGTATCCTAATCCTAACCCGTACCCTAAACCGAGCCCTAACCATAACACTAACCCTAACCCTAACCCTAACCCATACCCTACGCCGTTCCCGAAGCCCTCCCCAAACCCGTACCCTAAGCCGTACCCTAAGCCTAACCCTAAGCCTAACCCTAACCCTAGGCTACCCTTGACTGCTTCTGCCTCCAATAGATTTCCTAAGCACTAGTGTTTTAAGGAACAGCTTAAAAAGAGAATCCTAATGTGATTTCTTTATAATGGGTGTGTTCCTTATATTATCTTAGTGTCTAAACTCTTCTCCATGGCTGGACCCCCAAATAATATTCCTTTACGTGCTAAGGGGTATCTAGAGAGTGGGATAGGTTTAATAACTACCCTAACCCTAACGCGTACCCTAACCCTAACCCCTACCCTAACCCTAACACGTACCCTAATCCTAACCCGTACCCTAAACCGAGCCCTAACCCTAACACTAACCCTAACCCTAACCCTAACCCATACCCTACGCCGTACCCGAAGCCCTCCCCGAACACGTAACCTAAACCGTACCCTAAGCCTAACCCTAAGCCTAACCCTAACCCTAGGCTACCCTTGACTGCTTCTGCCTCCAATAGATTTCCTAAGCACTAGTGTTTTAAGGAACAGCTTAAAAAGAGAATCCTAATGTGATTTCTTTATAATGGGTGTGTTCCTTATCTTATCCTAGTGTCTAAACTCTTCTCCATGGCTGGACCCCCAAATAATATTCCTTTACGTGCTAAGGGGTAACTAGAGAGTGGGATAGGTTTAATAACTACCCTAACCCTAACGTGTACCCTAACGCTAACCCCTACCCTAACCCTAACACGTACCCTAATCGTAACCCGTACCCTAAACCGAGCCCTAACCCTAACACTAACCCTAACCCTAACCCTAACCCATACCCTACGCCGTACCCGAAGCCCTCCCTGAACCCGTACCCTAAGCCGTACCCTAAGCCTAACCCTAAGCCTAACCCTAACCCTAGGCTACCCTTGACTGCTTCTGCCTCCAATAGATTTCCTAAGCACTAGTGTTTTAAGGAACAGCTTAAAAAGAGAATCCTAATGTGATTTCTTTATAATGGGTGTGTTCCTTATCTAATCCTAGTGTCTAAACTCTTCTCCATGGCTGGACCCCCAAATAATATTCCTTTATATACTAAGGGGTATCTAGAGAGTGGGATAGGTTTAATCACTACCCTAACCTTAACGCGTACCATAACCCTAACCCCTACCCTAACCCTAACACGTACCCTAAACCTAACCCGTACCCTAAACCGAGCCCTAACCCTAACCCTAACCCTAACCCTAACCCATACGCTACGCCGTACCCGAAGCCCTCCCCGAACCCGTATCCTAAGCCGTACCCTAAGCCTACCGCTAAGCCTAACCCTAACCCTAGGCTACCCTTGACTGCTTCTGCCTCCAATAGATTTCCTAAACACTAGTGTTTTAAGGAACAGCTTAAAAAGAGAATCCTAATGTGATTTCTTTATAATGGGTGTGTTCCTTATATTATCTTAGTGTCTAAACTCTTCTCCATGGCTGGAACCCCAAATAATATTCCTTTACGTGCTAAGGGGTATCTAGAGAGTGGGATAGGTTTAATAACTACCCTAACCCTAACGCGTACCCAAACCCTAACCCCTACCCTAACCCTAACACGTACCCTAATCCTAACCCGTATCCTAAACCGAGCCCTAACCCTAACACTAACCCTAACCCTAACCCTAACCCTAACCCTAACCCATACCCTACGCCGTACCCGAAGCCCTCCCCGAACACGTAACCTAAGCCGTACCCTAAGCCTACCCCTAAGCCTAACCCTAACCCTAGCCTACCCTTGACTGCTTCTGCCTCCAATAGATTTCCTAAGCACTAGTGTTTTAAGGAACAGCTTAAAAAGAGAATCCTAATGTGATTTCTTTATAATGTGTGTGTTCCTTATATTATCTTAGTGTCTAAACTCTTCTCCATGGCTGGACCCCCAAATAATATTCCTTTACGTGCTAAGGGGTATCTAGAGAGTGGGATAGGTTTAATAACTACCCTAACCCTAACGCGTACCCTAACGCTAACCCCTACCATAACCCTAACACGTACCCTAATCCTAACCCGTACCTTAAACCGAGCCCTAACCCTAACACTAACCCTAACCCTAACCCTAACCCATACCCTACGCCGTACCCGAAGCCCTCCCCGAACCCGTACCCTAAGCCGTACCCTAAGCCTAACCCTAAGCCTAACCCTAACCCTAGGCTACCCTTGACTGCTTCTGCCTCCAATAGATTTCCTAAGCACTAGTGTTTTAAGGAACAGCTTAAAAAGAGAATCCTAATGTGATTTCTTTATAATGGGTGTGTTCCTTATCTAATCCTAGTGTCTAAACTCTTCTCCATGGCTGGACCCCCAAATAATATTCCTTTATATACTAAGGGGTATCTAGAGAGTGGGATAGGTTTAATCACTACCCTAACCCTAACGCGTACCATAACCCTAACCCCTACCCTAACCCTAACACGTACCCTAAACCTAACCCGTACCCTAAACCGAGCCCTAACCCTAACACTAACCCTAACCCTAACCCTAACCCATACGCTACGCCGTACCCGAAGCCCTCCCCGAACCCGTATCCTAAGCCGTACCCTAAGCCTACCGCTAAGCCTAACCCTAACCCTAGGCTACCCTTGACTGCTTCTGCCTCCAATAGATTTCCTAAACACTAGTGTTTTAAGGAACAGCTTAAAAAGAGAATCCTAATGTGATTTCTTTATAATGGGTGTGTTCCTTATATTATCTTAGTGTCTAAACTCTTCTCCATGGCTGGAACCCCAAATAATATTCCTTTACGTGCTAAGGGGTATCTAGAGAGTGGGATAGGTTTAATAACTACCCTAACCCTAACGCGTACCCAAACCCTAACCCCTACCCTAACCCTAACACGTACCCTAATCCTAACCCGTATCCTAAACCGAGCCCTAACCCTAACACTAACCCTAACCCTAACCCTAACCCTAACCCTAACCCATACCCTACGCCGTACCCGAAGCCCTTCCCGAACACGTAACCTAAGCCGTACCCTAAGCCTACCCCTAAGCCTAACCCTAACCCTAGCCTACCCTTGACTGCTTCTGCCTCCAATAGATTTCCTAAGCACTAGTGTTTTAAGGAACAGCTTAAAAAGAGAATCCTAATGTGATTTCTTTATAATGTGTGTGTTCCTTATATTATCTTAGTGTCTAAACTCTTCTCCATGGCTGGACCCCCAAATAATATTCCTTTACGTGCTAAGGGGTATCTAGAGAGTGGGATAGGTTTAATAACTACCCTAACCCTAACGCGTACCCTAACGCTAACCCCTACCATAACCCTAACACGTACCCTAATCCTAACCCGTACCTTAAACCGAGCCCTAACCCTAACACTAACCCTAACCCTAACCCTAACCCATTACCCTACGCCGTACCCGAAGCCCTCCCCGAACCCGTACCCTAAGCCGTACCCTAAGCCTAACCCTAAGCCTAACCCTAACCCTAGGCTACCCTTGACTGCTTCTGCCTCCAATAGATTTCCTAAGCACTAGTGTTTTAAGGAACAGCTTAAAAAGAGAATCCTAATGTGATTTCTTTATAATGGGTGTGTTCCTTATCTAATCCTAGTGTCTAAACTCTTCTCCATGGCTGGACCCCCAAATAATATTCCTTTATATACTAAGGGGTATCTAGAGAGTGGGATAGTTTTAATCACTACCCTAACCCTAACGCGTACCATAACCCTAACCCCTACCCTAACCCTAACACGTACCCTAATCCTAACCCGTACCCTAAACCGAGCCCTAACCCTAACACTAACCCTAACCCTAACCCTAACCCATACGCTACGCCGTACACGAAGCCCTCCCCGAACCCGTATCCTAAGCCGTACCCTAAGCCTACCCCTAAGCCTAACCCTAACCCTAGGCTACCCTTGACTGCTTCTGCCTCCAATAGATTTCCTAAGCACTAGTGTTTTAAGGAACAGCTTAAAAAGAGAATCCTAATGTGATTTCTTTATAATGTGTGTGTTCCTTATCTAATCTTAGTGTCTAAACTCTTCTCCATGGCTGGACCCCCAAATAATATTCCTTTACGTGCTAAGGGGTAACTAGAGAGTGGGATAGGTTTAATAACTACCCTAACCCTAACGCGTACCCTAACGCTAACCCCTACCCTAACCCTAACACGTACCCTAATCCTAACCCGTACCCTAAACCGAGCCCTAACCCTAACACTAACCTAACCCTAACCCTAACCCATACCCTACGCCGTACCCGAAGCCCTCCCCGAACCCGTACCCTAAGCCGTACCCTAAGCCTAACCCTAAGCCTAACCCTAACCCTAGGCTACCCTTGACTGCTTCTGCCTCCAATAGATTTCCTAAGCACTAGTGTTTTAAGGAACAGCTTAAAAACAGAATCCTAATGTGATTTCTTAATAATGGGGGTGTTCCTTATCTTATACTAGTGTCTAAACGGTTCTCCATGGCTGGACCCCCAAATAATATTCCTTTACGTGCTAAGGGGTATCTAGAGAGTGGGATAGGTTTTATAACTACCCTAACCTTAACGCGTACCCTAAACCTAACCCCTACCCTAACCCTAAAACGTACCCTAATCCTAACCCGTACCCTAAACCAAGCCCTAACCCTAACACTAACCCTAAACCTAACCCTAACCCATACCCTACGCCGTACCCGAAGCCCTCCCCGAACCCGTACCCTAAGCCGTACCCTAAGCCTAACCCTAAGCCTAACCCTAACCCTAGGCTACCCTTGACTGCTTCTGCCTCCAATAGATTTCCTAAGCACTAGTGTTTTAAGGAACAGCTTAAAAAGAGAATCCTAATGTGATTTCTTTATAATGGGTGTGTTCCTTATCTTATCCTAGTGTCTAAACTCTTCTCCATGGCTGGACCCCCAAATAATATTCCTTTACGTGCTAAGGGGTATCTAGAGAGTGGGATAGGTTTAATCAGTACCCTAAACCTAACGCGTACCCTAACCCTAACCCCTACCCTAACCCTAACACGTACCCTAATCCTAACCCATATCCTAAACCGAGCCCTAACCCTAACACTAACCCTAACCCTAACCCTAACCCATAACCTACGCCGTACCCGAAGCCCTCCCCGATCCCGTATCCTAAGCCGTACCCTAAGCCTAACCCTAAGCCTAACCCTAACCCTAGGCTACCCTTGACTGCTTCTGCATCCAATAGATTTCTTAAGCACTAGTGTTTTAAGGAACAGCTTAAAAAGAGAATCCTAATGTGATTTCTTTATAATGGGTGTGTTCCTTATCTTATCCTAGTGTCTAAACTCTTCTCCATGGCTGGACCCCCAAATAATATTCCTTTACGTGCTAAGGGGTATCTAGAGAGTGGGATAGGTTTAATAACTACCCTAACCCTAACGCGTACCCTAACCCTAACCCCTACCCTAAACCTAACACGTACCCTAATCCTAACCCATACCCTAAACCGAGCCCTAACCCTAACACTAACCCTAACCCTAACCCTAACCCATACCCTACGCCGTACACGAAGCCCTCCCCGAACCCGTACTGTAGGCCGTACCCTAAGCCTATCCCTAAGCCTAACCCTAACCCTAGGCTACCCTTGACTGCTTCTGCCTCCAATAGATTTCCTAAGCATTAGTGTTTTAAGGAACAGCTTAAAAAGAGAATCCTAATGTGATTTCTTTATAATGGGTGTGTTCCTTATCTTATCCTAGTGTCTAAACTTTTCTCCATGGCTGGACCCCAAATAATATTCCTTTACGTGCTAGGGGGTATCTAGAGAGTGGGATAGGTTTAATCACTACACTAACCCTAACACGTACACTAACCCTAACCACTACCCTAACCCTAACACGTACCCTAATCCTAACCCAGACCCTAAACCGAGCCCTAACCCTAACACTAACCCTAACCCTAACCCTAACCCATACCTTACGCTGTACCCGAAGCCCTCCCTGAACCCGTACCCTAATCCTAACCCTAAGCCTAACCCTAACCCTAGGCTACCCTTGACAGCTTCTGCCTCCAATAGATTTCCTAAGCACTAGTGTTTTAAGGAACAGCTTAAAAAGAGAATCCTAATGTGATTTCTTTATAATGGGTGTGTTCCTTATCTTATCCTAGTGTCTAAACTCTTCTCCATGGCTGGACCCCCAAATAATATTCCTTTACGTGCTAAGGGGAATCTAGAGAGTGGGATAGGTTTAATAACTACCCTAACCCTAACGCGTACCCTAACCCTAACCCCTACCCTAACCCTAACACGTACCCTAAACCTAACCCGTACCCTAAACCGAGCCCTAACCCTAACACTAACCCTAAACCTAACCCTAACCCATACCCTACGCCGTACCCGAAGCCCTCCCCGAACCCGTACCCTAAGCCGTACCCTAAGCCTAACCCTAAGCCTAACCCTAACCCTAGGCTACCTTTGACTGATTCTGCCTCCAATAGATTTCCTAAGCACTAGTGTTTTAAGGAACAGCTTAAAAAGAGAATCCTAATTTGATTTCTTTATAATGGGTATGTTCCTTATCTTATCCTAGTGTCTAAACATTTCTCCATGGCTGGACCCCCAAATCATATTCCTTTACGTGCTAAGGGGTATCTAGAGAGTGGGATACGTTTAATCAGTACCCTAACCCTAACGCGTACCCTAACCCTAACGCGTACCCTAACCCTAACAGGTACCCTAATCCTAACCAGTACCCTAAACCGAGCCGTAACCCTAACACTAACCCTAACCCTAACCCTAACCCATACCCTACGCCGTACCCGAAGCCCTCCCCGAATCCGTACCCTAAGCCGTACCCTAAGCCTAACCCTAAGCCTAACCCTAACCCTAGGCTACCCTTGACTGCTTCTGCCTCCAATAGATTTCCAAAGCACTAGTGTTTTAAGGAACAGCTTAAAAAGAGAATCCTAATGTGATTTCTTTATAATGTGTGTGTTCCTTATATTATCTTAGTGTCTAAACTCTTCTCCATGGCTGGACCCCCAAATAATATTCCTTTACGTGCTAAGGGGTATCTAGAGAGTGGGATAGGTTTAATAACTACCCTAACCCTTATGCGTACCATAAACCTAACCCCTACCCTAACCCTAACACGTACCCTAATCCTAAACCGTACCCTAAACCGAGCCCTAACCCTAACACTAACCTAACTCTAACCCTAACCCATACCCTACGCCGTACCCGAAGCCCTCCCCGAACCCGTACCCTAAGCCGTACCCTAAGCCTAACCCTAAGCCTAACCCTAACCCTAGGCTACCCTTGACTGCTTCTGCCTCCAATAGATTTCCTAAGCACTAGTGTTTTAAGGAACAGCTTGAAAATTGAATCCTAATGTGATTTCTTAATAATGGGGGTGTTCCTTATCTTATACTAGTGTCTAAACGCTTCCCCATGGCTGGACCCCCAAATAATATTCCTTTACGTGCTAAGGGGTATCTAGAGAGTGATATAGGTTTTATAACTACCCTAACCCTAACGCGTACCCTAAACCTAACCCCTACCCTAATCCTAAAACGTACCCTAATCCTAACCTGTACCCTAAACCAAGCCCTAACCCTAACACTAACCCTAAACCTAACCCTAACCCATACCCTACGCGGTACCCGAAGCCCTCCCCGAACCCGTACCCTAAGCCGTACCCTAAGCCTAACCCTTAGCCTAACCCTAACCCTAGGCTACCCTTGACTGCTTCTGCCTCCAATAGATTTCCTAAGCACTAGTGTTTTAAGGAACAGCTTAAAAAGAGAATCCTAATGTGATTTCTTTATAATGTGTGTGTTCCTTATATTATCTTAGTGTCTAAACTCTTCTCCATGGCTGGACCCCCAAATAATATTCCTTTACGTGCTAAGGGGTATCTAGAGAGTGGGATAGGTTTAATCAGTACCCTAACCCTAACGCGTACCCTAACCCTAACCCCTACCCTAACCCTAACACGTACCCTAATCCTAACCCGTACCCTAAACCGAGCCCTAACCCTAACACTAACCCTAACCCTAACCCTAACCCATACCCTACGCCATACCCGAAGCCCTCCACGAACCCGTAACCTAAGCCGTACCCTAAGCCTAACCCTAAGCCTAACCCTAACCTTAGGCTACCCTTGACAGCTTCTGCCTCCAATACATTTCCTAAGCACAAGTGTTTTAAGGAACAGCTTAAAAAGAGAATCCTAATGTGATTTCTTTATAATGGGTGTGTTCCTTATCTTATCCTAGTGTCTAAACTCTTCTCCATGGCTGGACCCCCAAATAATATTCCTTTACGTGCTAAGGGGTATCTTGAGAGTGGGATAGGTTTAATCAGTACCCTAACACTAACGCGTACCCTAACCCTAACCCCTACCCTAACCCTAACACGTACCCTAATCCTAACCCGTACCCTAAACCGAGCCGTAACCCTAACACTAACCCTAACCCTAACCCTAACCCATACCCTACGCCGTACCCGAAGCCCTCCCCGAACCCGTACCCTAAGCCGTACCCTAAGCCTAACCCTAAGCCTAACCCTAACCCTAGGCTACCCTTGACTGCTTCTGCATCCAATAGATTTCTTAAGCACTAGTGTTTTAAGGAACAGCTTAAAAAGAGAATCCTAATGTGATTTCTTTATAATGTGTGTGTTCCTTATCTTATCCTAGTGTCTAAACTCTTCTCCATGGCTGGACCCCCAAATAATACTCCTTTACGTGCTAAGGGGTATCTAGAGAGTGGGATAGGTTTAATAACTACCCTAACCGTAACGCGTACCCTAACCCTAACCCCTACCCTAAACCTAACACGTACCCTAATCCTAACCCGTACCCTAAACCGAGCCCTAACCCTAACACTAACCCTAACCCTAACCCTAACCCATACCCTAGGCCGTACCCGAAGCCCTCCCCGAACCCGTACCATAAGCCGTACCCTAAGCCTATCCCTAAGCCTAACCCTAACCCTAGGCTACCCTTGACTGCTTCTGCCTCCAATAGATTTCCTAAGCATTAGTGTTTTAAGGAACAGCTTAAAAAGAGAATCCTAATGTGATTTCCTTATAATGGGTGTGTTCCTTATCTTATCCTAGTGTCTAAACTCTTCTCCATGGCTGGACCCCCAAATAATATTCCTTTACGTGCTAAGGGGTAACTAGAGAGTGGGATAGGTTTAATAACTACCCTAACCCTAACGCGTACCCTAACGCTAACACCTACCCTAACCCTAACACGTACCCTAATCCTAACCCGTACCCTAAACCGAGCCCTAACCCTAACACTAACCCTAACCCTAACCCTAACCCATACCCTACGCCCTACCCGAAGCCCTCCCCGAACCCGTACCCTAAGCCGTACCCTAAGCCTAACCCTAAGCCTAACCCTAACCCTAGGCTACCCTTGACTGCTTCTGCCTCCAATAAATTTCCTAAGCACTAGTGTTTTAAGGAACAGCTTCAAAAGAGAATCCTAATGTGATTTCTTTATAATGGGTGTGTTCCTTATCTTATCCTAGTGTCTAAACTCTTCTCCATGGCTGGACCCCCAAATAATATTCCTTTACGTGCTAAGGGGTAACTAGAGAGTGGGATAGGTTTAATAACTACCCTAACCCTAACGCGTACCCTAACGCTAACCCCTACCCTAACCCTAACACGTACCCTAATCCTAACCCGTACCCTAAACCGAGCCCTAACCCTAACACTAACCCTAACCCTAACCCTAACCCATACCCTACGCCCTACCCGAAGCCCTCCCCGAACACGTAACCTAAGCCGTACCCTAAGCCTAACCCTAAGCCTAACCCTGACCCTAGGCTACCCTTGACTGCTTCTGCCTCCAACAGATTTCCTAAGCACTAGTGTTTTAAGGAACAGCTTAAAAAGAGAATCCTAATGTGATTTCTTTATAATGGGTGTGTTCCTTATCTAATCCTAGTGTCTAAACTCTTCTCCATGGCTGGACCCCCAAATAATATTCCTTTACGTGCTAAGGGGTATCTAGAGAGTGGGATAGGTTTAATAACTACCCTTACCCTAACGCGTACACTAACCCTAACCCCTACCCTAACCCTAACACGTACCCTAATCCTAACCCATACCCTAAACCGAGCCCTAACCCTAACACTAACCCCAACCCTAACCCTAACCCATACACTACGCCGTACCCGAAGCCCTCCCCGAACCCGTACCCTAAGCCATACCCTAAGCCTAACCCTAAGCCTAACCCTAACCCTAGGCTACCCTTGAATGCTTCTGCCTCCAATAGATTTCCTAAGCACTAGTGTTTTAAGGAACAGCTTAAAAAGAGAATCCTAATGTGATTTCTTTATAATGGGTGTGTTCCTTATCTTATCCTAGTGTCTAAACTCTTCTCCATGGCTGGACCCCCAAATAATATTCCTTTACGTGCTAAGGTGTAACTAGAGAGTGGGATAGGTTTAATAACTACCCTAACACTAACGCGTACCCTAACGCTAACCCCTACCCTAACCCTAACACGTACCCTAATCTTAACCCGTACCCTAAACCGAGCCCTAACCCTAACACTAAGCCTAACCCTAACCCTAACCCATACCCTACGCCGTACCCGAAGCCCTCCCCGAACACGTACCCTAAGCCGTACCCTAATCCTAACCCTAAGCCTAACCCTAACCCTAGGCTACCCTTGACTGCTTCTGCCTCCAATAGATTTCCTAAGCACTAGTGTTTTAAGGAACAGCTTAAAAAGAGAATCCTAATGTGATTTCTTTATAATGGGTGTGTTCCTTATCTAATCCTAGTGTCTAAACTCTTCTCCATGGCTGTACCCCCAAATAATATTACTTTATGTGCTAAGGGGTATCGAGAGAGTGGGATAGGTTTAATCACCACCCTAACCCTAACACCTACCCTAACCCTAACCCCTACCCTAACCCTAACACGTACCCTAATCCTAACCCGTACCCTAAACCGAGCCCTAACCCTAACACTAACCCTGACCCTAACCCTAACCCATACCCTACGCCGTTCCCGAAGCCCTCCCCGAACCCGTACCCTAAGCCGTACCCTAAGCCTAACCCTAAGCCTAACCCTAACCCTAGGCTACCCTTGACTGCTTCTGCCTCCAATAGATTTCCTAAGCACTAGTGTTTTAAGGAACAGCTTAAAAAGAGAATCCTAATGTGATTTCTTTATAATGTGTGTGTTCCTTATATTATCTTAGTGTCTAAACTCTTCTCCATGGCTGGACCCCCAAATAATATTCCTTTACGTGCTAAGGGTTAACTAGAGAGTGGGATAGGTTTAATAACTACCCTAACACTAACGCGTACCCTAACGCTAACCCCTACCCTAACCTTAACACGTATCCTAATCCTAACCCGTACCCTAAACCGAGCCCTAACCCTAACACTAAGCCTAACCCTAACCCTAACCCATACCCTACGCCGTACCCGAAGCCCTCCCCGAACACGTACCCTAAGCCGTACCCTAATCCTAACCCTAAGCCTAACCCTAACCCTAGGCTACCCTTGACTGCTTCTGCCTCCAATAGATTTCCTAAGCACCAGTGTTTTAAGGAACAGCTTAAAAAGAGAATCCTAATGTGATTTCTTTATAATGGGTGTGTTCCTTATCTTATCCTAGTGTCTAAACTCTTCTCCATGGCTGGACCCCAAAATAATATTCCTTTACGTGCTAAGGGGTATCTAGAGAGTGGGATAGGTTTAATAACTACCCTAACCCTAACGCGTACCCTAACCCTAACCCCTACCCTAACCCTAACACGTACCCTAATCCTATCCCGTACCCTAAACCGAGCCCTAACCCTAACACTAACCCTAACCCTAACCCTAACCCATACCCTACGCCCTACCCGAAGCCCTCCCCGAACCCGTACCCTAAGCCGTACCCTAAGCCTAACCCTAAGCCTAACCCTAACCCTAGGCTACCCTTGACTGCTTCTGCCTCCAATAAATTTCCTAAGCACTAGTGTTTTAAGGAACAGCTTCAAAAGAGAATCCTAATGTGATTTCTTTATAATGGGTGTGTTCCTTATCTTATCCTAGTGTCTAAACTCTTCTCCATGGCTGGACCCCCAAATAATATTCCTTTACGTGCTAAGGGGTATCTAGAGAGTGGGATAGGTTTAATAACTACCCTAACCCTAACGCGTACCCTAACCCTAACCCCTACCCTAACCCTAACACGTACACTAATCCTAACCCGTACCCTAAACCGAGCCCTAACCCTAACACTAACCCTAACCCTAACCCTAACCCATACCCTACGCCCTACCCGAAGCCCTCCCCGAACCCGTACCCTAAGCCGTACCCTAAGCCTAACCCTAAGCCTAACCCTAACCCTAGGCTACCCTTGACTGCT
This sequence comes from Balaenoptera physalus, assembly GCF_965194825.1. NCBI lineage: Eukaryota > Metazoa > Chordata > Mammalia > Artiodactyla > Balaenopteridae > Balaenoptera > Balaenoptera physalus. The sequence goes on along the minus strand of NW_028125661.1, from coordinate 14,625 downwards.
TCTGCCTCCAATAAATTTCCTAAGCACTAGTGTTTTAAGGAACAGCTTAAAAAGAGAATCCTAATGTGATTTCTCTATAATGGGTGTGTTCCTTATCTTATCCTAGTGTCTAAACTCTTCTCCATGGCTGGACCCCCAAATAATATTCCTTTACGTGCTAAGGGGTAACTAGAGAGTGGGATAGGTTTAATAACTACCCTAACCCTAACGCGTACCCTAACGCTAACCCCTACCCTAACCCTAACACGTACCCTAATCCTAACCCGTACCCTAAACCGAGCCCTAACCCTAACACTAACCCTAACCCTAACCCTAACCCATACCCTACGCCGTACCCGAAGCCCTCCCCAAACACGTAACCTAAGCCGTACCCTAAGCCTAACCCTAAGCCTAACCCTGACCCTAGGCTACCCTTGACTGCTTCTGCTTCCAACAGATTTCCTAAGCACTAGTGTTTTAAGGAACAGCTTAAAAAGAGAATCCTAATGTGATTTCTTTATAATGGGTGTGTTCCTTATCTAATCCTAGTGTCTAAACTCTTCTCCATGGCTGGACCCCCAAATAATATTCGTTTACGTGCTAAGGGGTATCTAGAGAGTGGGATAGGTTTAATAACTACCCTTACCCTAACGCGTACACTAACCCTAACCCCTACCCTAACCCTAACACGTACCCTAATCCTAACCCATACCCTAAACCGAGCCCTAACCCTAACACTAACCCTAACCCTAACCCTAACCCATACACTACGCCGTACCCGAAGCCCTCCCCGAACCCGTACCCTAAGCCATACCCTAAGCCTAACCCTAAGCCTAACCCTAACCCTAGGCTACCCTTGAATGCTTCTGCCTCCAATAGATTTCCTAAGCACTAGTGTTTTAAGGAACAGCTTAAAAAGAGAATCCTAATGTGATTTCTTTATAATGGGTGTGTTCCTTATCTTATCCTAGTGTCTAAACTCTTCTCCATGGCTGGACCCCCAAATAATATTCCTTTACGTGCTAAGGGGTAACTAGAGAGTGGGATAGGTTTAATAACTACCCGAACACTAACGCGTACCCTAACGCTAACCCCTACCCTAACCCTAACACGTACCCTAATCTTAACCCGTACCCTAAACCGAGCCCTAACCCTAACACTAAGCCTAACCCTAACCCTAACCCATACCCTACGCCGTACCCGAAGCCCTCCCCGAACACGTACCCTAAGCCGTACCCTAATCCTAACCCTAAGCCTAACCCTAACCCTAGGCTACCCTTGACTGCTTCTGCCTCCAATAGATTTCCTAAGCACTAGTGTTTTAAGGAACAGCTTAAAAAGAGAATCCTAATGTGATTTCTTTATAATGGGTGTGTTCCTTATCTAATCCTAGTGTCTAAACTCTTTTCCATGGCTGTACCCCCAAATAATATTACTTTATGTGCTAAGGGGTATCGAGAGAGTGGGATAGGTTTAATCACTACCCTAACCCTAACACGTACCCTAACCCTAACCCCTACCCTAACCCTAACACGTACCCTAATCCTAACCCGTACCCTAAACCGAGCCCTAACCCTAACACTAACCCTGACCCTAACCCTAACCCATACCCTACGCCGTTCCCGAAGCCCTCCCCGAACCCGTACCCTAAGCCGTACCCTAAGCCTAACCCTAAGCCTAACCCTAACCCTAGGCTACCCTTGACTGCTTCTGCCTCCAATAGATTTCCTAAGCACTAGTGTTTTAAGGAACAGCTTAAAAAGAGAATCCTAATGTGATTTCTTTATAATGTGTGTGTTCCTTATATTATCTTAGTGTCTAAACTCTTCTCCATGGCTGGACCCCCAAATAATATTCCTTTACGTGCTAAGGGTTAACTAGAGAGTGGGATAGGTTTAATAACTACCCTAACACTAACGCGTACCCTAACGCTAACCCCTACCCTAACCTTAACACGTACCCTAATCCTAACCCGTACCCTAAACCGAGCCCTAACCCTAACACTAAGCCTAACCCTAACCCTAACCCATACCCTACGCCGTACCCGAAGCCCTCCCCGAACACGTACCCTAAGCCGTACCCTAATCCTAACCCTAAGCCTAACCCTAACCCTAGGCTACCCTTGACTGCTTCTGCCTCCAATAGATTTCCTAAGCACTAGTGTTTTAAGGAACAGCTTAAAAAGAGAATCCTAATGTGATTTCTTTATAATGGGTGTGTTCCTTATCTAATCCTAGTGTCTAAACTCTTCTCCATGGCTGTACCCCCAAATAATATTACTTTATGTGCTAAGGGGTATCGAGAGAGTGGGATAGGTTTAATCACTACCCTAACCTTAACGCGTACCCTAACCCTAACCCCTACCCTAACCCTAACACGTACCCTAATCCTAAACCGTACCCTAAACCGAGCCCTAACCCTAACACTAACCCTGACCCTAACCCTAACCCATACCCTACGCCGTACCCGAAGCCCTCCCCGAACCCGTACCCTAAGCCGTACCCTAAGCCTAACCCTAAGCCTAACCCTAACCCTAGGCTACCCTTGACTGCTTCTGCCTCCAATAGATTTCCTAAGCACTAATGTTTTAAGGAACAGCTTAAAAAGAGAATCCTAATGTGATTTCTTTATAATGTGTGTGTTCCTTATATTATCTTAGTGTCTAAACTCTTCTCCATGGCTGGACCCCCAAATAATATTCCTTTACGTGCTAAGGGGTATCTAGAGAGTGGGATAGGTTTAATCACTACCCTAACCCTAACACGTACCCTAATCCTAACCCGTACCCTAAACCGAGCCCTAACCCTACCACTAACCCTAACCCTAACCCTAACCCATACCCTACGCCGTACCCGAAACCCTCCACGAACCCGTACCCTAAGCCGTACCCTAAGCCTAACCCTAACCCTAGGCTACCCTTGACTGCTTCTGCCTCCAATGAATTTCCTAAGCACTAGTGTTTTAAGGAACAGCTTAAAAAGAGAATCCTAATGTGATTTCTCTATAATGGGTGTGTTCTTTATCTTATCCTAGTGTCTAAACTCTTCTCCATGGCTGGACCCCCAAATAATATTCCTTTACGTGCTAAGGGGTATCTAGAGAGTGGGATAGGTTTAATAACTACCCTAACCCTAACGCGTATCCTAACCCTAACCCCTACCCTAACCCTAACACGTACCCTAATCCTAACCCGTACCCTAAACCGAGCCCTAACCCTAACACTAACCCTAACCCTAACCCTAACCCATACCCTACGCCCTACCCGAAGCCCTCCCCGAACCCATACCCTAAGCCGTACCCTAAGCCTAACCCTAAGCCTAACCCTAACCCTAGGCTACCCTTGACTGCTTCTGCCTCCAATAGATTTCCTAAGCACTAGTGTTTTAAGGAACAGCTTAAAAAGAGAATCCTAATGTGATTTCTTTATAATGGGTGTGTTCCTTATCTAATCCTAGTGTCTAAACTCTTCTCCATGGCTGGACCCCCAAATAATATTCCTTTATATACTAAGGGGTATCTAGAGAGTGGGATAGGTTTAATCACTACCCTAACCCTAACGCGTACCATAACCCTAACCCCTACCCTAACCCTAACACGTACCCTAATCCTAACCCGTACCCTAAACCGAGCCCTAACCCTAACACTAACCCTAACCCTAAGCCTAACCCATACCCTACGCCGTACCCGAAGCCCTCCCCGAACACGTACCCTTAGCCGTACCCTAAGCCTAACCCTAAGCCTAACCCTAACCCTAGGCTACCCTTGACTGCTTCTGCCTCCAATAGATTTCCTAAGCACTAGTGTTTTAAGGAACAGCTTAAAAAGAGAATCCTAATGTGATTTCTTTATAATGGGTGTGTTCCTTATCTTATCCTAGTGTCTAAACTCTTCTCCATGGCTGGACCCCAAATAATATTCCTTTACGTGCTAAGGGGTAACTAGAGAGTGGGATAGGTTTAATAACTACCCTATCCGTAACACGTACCCTAACCCTAACCCCTACCCTAACCCTAACACGAACGCTAATCCTAACCCGTACCCTAAACCGAGCCCTAACCCTAACACTAACCCTAACCCTAACCCTAACCCATACCCTACGCCGTACCCGAAGCCCTCCCCGAACACGTACCCTAAGCCGTACCCTAAGCCTAACCCTAAGCCTAACCCTAACCCTAGGCTACCCTTGACTGCTTCTGCCACCAATAGATTTCCTAAGCACTAGTGTTTTAAGGAACAGCTTAAAAAGAGAATCCTAATGTGATTTCTTTATAATGTGTGTGTTCCTTATATTATCTTAATGTCTAAACTCTTCTCCATGGCTGGACCCCCAAATAATATTCCTTTACGTGCTAAGGGGTATCTAGAGAGTGGGATAGGTTTAATAACTACCCTAACCCTAACGCGTACCCTAACCCTAACCCCTACCCTAACCCTAACACGTACCCTAATCCTAACCCGTACCCTAAACCGAGCCCTAACCCTAACACTAACCCTAACCCATACCCTACGCCATATCTGAACCCCTCCCCGAACCCTAACCCTACGCCTAACCGTAACACTAGGCTACCCTTGACTGCTTCTGCCTCCAATAGATTTCCTAACCACTAGTGTTTTAAGGAACAGCTTAAAAAGAGAATCCTAATGTGATTTCTTTATAATGGGTGTGTTCCTTATCTTATCCTAGTGTCGAAACTCTTCTCCATGGCTGGACCCCCAAATAATATTCCTTTACGTGCTAAGGAGAATCTAGAGTGGGATAGGTTTAATAACTATCCTAACCCTAACGCGTACCCTAACCCTAACCCGTACCCTAACCCTAACACGTACCCTAATCCTAACCCGTACCCTAAACCGAGCCCTATCCCTAACACTAACCCTAACCCTAACCCTAACCCATACCCTACGCCGTACCCGAAGCCCTCCCCGAACCCGTACCCTAAGCCGTACCATAAGCCTAATCCTAATCCTAACACTAACCCTAGGCTACCCTTGACTGCTTCTGCCTCCAATAGAATTTCTAAGCACTAGTGTTTTAAGAAACAGCTTAAAAAGAGAATCCTAATGTGATTTCTTTATAATGGGTGTGTTCCTTATCTTATCCTAGTGTCTAAACTCTTCTCCATGGCTGGACCTCCAAATAATATTCCTTTACGTGCTAAGGGGTATCTAGAGAGTGGGATAGGTTTAATAACTACCCTAACCCTAACGCGTACCCTAACCCTAACCCCTACCGTAACTCTAACACGTACCCTAATCCTAACCAATACCCTAAACCGAGCCCTAACCCTAACCCTAACCCTAACCCTAACCCATACGCTACGCCGTACCCGAAGCCCTCCCCGAATCCGTACCCGAAGCCGTACCCTAAGCCTAAACCTAAGCCTAACCCTACCCCTAGGCTACCCTTGACAGCTTCTGCCTCCAATAGATTTCCTAAGCACTAGTGTTTTAAGGAACAGCTTAAAAAGAGAATCCTAATGTGATTTCTTTATAATGGGTGTGTTCCTTATCTTATCCTAGTGTCTAAACTCTTCTCCATGGCTGGACCCCAAATAATATTCCTTTACGTGCTAAGGGGTAACTAGAGAGTGGGATAGGTTTAATAACTACCCTATCCGTAACACGTACCCTAACCCTAACCCCTACCCTAACCCTAACACGAACGCTAATCCTAACCCGTACCCTAAACCGAGCCCTAACCCTAACACTAACCCTAACCCTAAGCCTAACCCATACCCTACGCCGTACCCGAAGCCCTCCCCGAACACGTACCCTAAGCCGTACCCTAAGCCTAACCCTAAGCCTAACCCTAACCCTAGGCTACCCTTGACTGCTTCTGCCACCAATAGATTTCCTAAGCACTAGTGTTTTAAGGAACAGCTTAAAAAGAGAATCCTAATGTGATTTCTTTATAATGTGTGTGTTCCTTATATTATCTTAGTGTCTAAACTCTTCTCCATGGCTGGACCCCCAAATAATATTCCTTTACGTGCTAAGGGGTATCTAGAGAGTGGGATAGGTTTAATAACTACCCTAACCCTAACGCGTACCCTAACCCTAACCCCTACCCTAACCCTAACACGTACCCTAATCCTAACCCGTACCGTAAACCGAGCCCTAACCCTAACACTAACCCTAACCCATACCCTACGCCATATCTGAACCCCTCCCCGAACCCTAACCCTACGCCTAACCGTAACACTAGGCTACCCTTGACTGCTTCTGCCTCCAATAGATTTCCTAACCACTAGAGTTTTAAGGAACAGCTTAAAAAGAGAATCCTAATGTGATTTCTTTATAATGGGTGTGTTCCTTATCTTATCCTAGTGTCGAAACTCTTCTCCATGGCTGGACCCCCAAATAATATTCCTTTACGTGCTAAGGAGAATCTAGAGTGGGATAGGTTTAATAACTATCCTAACCCTAACGCGTACCCTAACCCTAACCCGTACCCTAACCCTAACACGTACCATAATCCTAACCCGTACCCTAAACCGAGCCCTATCCCTAACACTAACCCTAACCCTAACCCTAACCCATACCCTACGCCGTACCCGAAGCCCTCCCCGAACCCGTACCCTAAGCCGTACCATAAGCCTAATCCTAATCCTAACACTAACCCTAGGCTACCCTTGACTGCTTCTGCCTCCAATAGAATTTCTAAGCACTAGTGTTTTAAGAAACAGCTTAAAAAGAGAATCCTAATGTGATTTCTTTATAATGGGTGTGTTCCTTATCTTATCCTAGTGTCTAAACTCTTCTCCATGGCTGGACCTCCAAATAATATTCCTTTACGTGCTAAGGGGTATCTAGAGAGTGGGATAGGTTTAATAACTACCCTAACCCTAACGCGTACCCTAACCCTAACCCCTACCGTAACTCTAACACGTACCCTAATCCTAACCAATACCCTAAACCGAGCCCTAACCCTAACACTAACCCTAACCCTAACCCATACCCTACGCCGTACCAGAAGCCCTCCCCGAATCCGTACCCGAAGCCGTACCCTAAGCCTAACCCTAAGCCTAACCCTAACCCTAGGTTACCCTTGACAGCTTCTGCCTCCAATAGATTTCCTAAGCACTAGTGTTTTAAGGAACAGCTTAAAAAGAGAATCCTAATGTGATTTCTTTATAATGGGTATGTTCCTTATCTTATCCTAGTGTCTAAACTTTTCTCCATGGCTGGAGCCCCAAATAATATTCCTTTACGTGCTAAAGGGTATCTAGATAGTGGGATAGGTTTAATAACTACCCTAACCCTAACACGTACACTAACCCTAACCACTACCCTAACCCTAACACGTACCCTAATCCTAACCCATACCCTAAACCGAGCCCTAACCCTAACACTAACCCTAACCCTAACCCTAACCCATACCCTACGCCGTACCCGAAGCCCTCCCCTAACCCATACCGTAAGCCGTACCCTAAGCCTAAGCCTAACCCTAACCCTAACCCTAGGCTACCCTTGACTGCTTCTGCCTCCAATAGATTTCCTAAGCACTAGTGTTTTAAGGAACAGCTTAAAAAGAGAATCCTAATGTGATTTCTTTATAATGGGTGTGTTCCTTATCTTATCCTAGTGTCTAAACTCTTCTCCATGGCTGGACCTCCAAATAATATTCCTTTACGTGCTAAGGGGTATCTAGAGAGTGGGATAGGTTTAATAATTACACTAACCCTAACGCGTACCCTAACCCAACCCCTACCCTAACCCTAACACGTACCCTAATCCTAACCAATAACCTAAACCGAGCCCTAACCCTAACACTAACCCTAACCCTAACCCTAACCCATACACTAAGCCGTACACGAAGCCCTCCCCTAACCCGTACCCTAAGCCTAACCCTAAGCCTAACCCTAACCCTAGGCTACCGTTGACTGATTCTGCCTCCAATAGCTTTACTAAGCACTAGTGTTTTAAGGAACAGCTTAAAAAGAGAATCCTAATGTGATTTCTTTATAATGGGTATGTTCCTTATCTTATCCTAGTGTCTAAACATTTCTCCATGGCTGGACCCCCAAATCATATTCCTTTACATGCTAAGGGGTATCTAGAGAGTGGGATAGGTTTAATCACTACCCTAACCCTAACACGTACACTAACCCTAACCACTACCCTAACCCTAACACGTACCCTAATCCTAACCCATACCCTAAACCGAGCCCTAACCCTTACACTAACCCTAACCCTAACCCATACCCTACGCGGTACCAGAAGCACTCCCCGAAGCCGTACCCTAAGCCGTACCGTAAGCCTAACCCTAACCCTAGGCTACCATTGACTGCTTCTGCCTCCAATAGATTTCCTAACCACTAGTGTTTTAAGGAACAGCTTAAAAAGAGAATCCTAATGTGATTTCTTTATAATGGGTGTGTTCCTTATCTTATCCTAGTGTCTAAACTCTTCTCCATGGCTGGACCCCCAAATAATATTCCTTTACGTGCTAAGGGGTATCTAGAGAGTGGGATAGGTTTAATAACTACCCTAACCCTTATGCGTACCATAAACCTAACCCCTACCCTAACCCTAACACGTACCCTAATCCTAACCCGTACCCTAAACCGAGCCCTAACCCTAACACTAACCTAACCCTAACCCTAACCCATACCCTACGCCGTACCCGAAGCCCTCCCCGAACCCGTACCCTAAGCCGTACCCTAAGCCTAACCCTAAGCCTAACCCTAACCCTAGGCTACCCTTGACTGCTTCTGCCTCCAATAGATTTCCTAAGCACTAGTGTTTTAAGGAACAGCTTAAAAACAGAATCCTAATGTGATTTCTTAATAATGGGGGTGTTCCTTATCTTATACTAGTGTCTAAACGGTTCTCCATGGATGGACCCCCAAATAATATTCCTTTACGTGCTAAGGGGTATCTAGAGAGTGGGATAGGTTTTATAACTACCCTAACCTTAACGCGTACCCTAAACCTAACCCCTACCCTAACCCTAAAACGTACCCTAATCCTAACCCGTACCCTAAACCAAGCCCTAACCCTAACACTAACCCTAAACCTAACCCTAACCCATACCCTACGCCGTACCCGAAGCCCTCCCCGAACCCGTACCCTAAGCCGTACCCTAAGCCTAACCCTAAGCCTAACCCTAACCCTAGGCTACCCTTGACTGCTTCTGCCTCCAATAGATTTCCTAAGCACTAGTGTTTTAAGAAACAGCTTAAAAAGAGAATCCTAATGTGATTTCTTTATAATGGGTGTGTTCCTTATCTTATCCTAGTGTCTAAACTCTTCTCCATGGCTGGACCCCCAAATAATATTCCTTTACGTGCTAAGGGGTATCTAGAGAGTGGGATAGGTTTAATCAGTACCCTAAACCTAACGCGTACCCTAACCCTAACCCCTACCCTAACCCTAACACGTACCCTAATCCTAACCCATATCCTAAACCGAGCCCTAACCCTAACACTAACCCTAACCCTAACCCTAACCCATAACCTACGCCGTACCCGAAGCCCTCCCCGATCCCGTACCCTAAGCCGTACCCTAAGCCTAACCCTAAGCCTAACCCTAACCCTAGGCTACCCTTGACTGCTTCTGCATCCAATAGATTTCTTAAGCACTAGTGTTTTAAGGAACAGCTTAAAAAGAGAATCCTAATGTGATTTCTTTATAATGGGTGTGTTCCTTATCTTATCCTAGTGTCTAAACTCTTCTCCATGGCTGGACCCCCAAATAATATTCCTTTACGTGCTAAGGGGTATCTAGAGAGTGGGATAGGTTTAATAACTACCCTAACCCTAACGCGTACCCTAACCCTAACCCCTACCCTAAACCTAACACGTACCCTAATCCTAACCCATACCCTAAACCGAGCCCTAACCCTAACACTAACCCTAACCCTAACCCTAACCCATACCCTACGCCGTACACGAAGCCCTCCCCGAACCCGTACTGTAAGCCGTACCCTAAGCCTATCCCTAAGCCTAACCCTAACCCTAGGCTACCCTTGACTGCTTCTGCCTCCAATAGATTTCCTAAGCATTAGTGTTTTAAGGAACAGCTTAAAAAGAGAATCCTAATGTGATTTCTTTATAATGGGTGTGTTCCTTATCTTATCCTAGTGTCTAAACTTTTCTCCATGGCTGGACCCCAAATAATATTCCTTTACGTGCTAGGGGGTATCTAGAGAGTGGGATAGGTTTAATCACTACACTAACCCTAACACGTACACTAACCCTAACCACTACCCTAACCCTAACACGTACCCTAATCCTAACCCAGACCCTAAACCGAGCCCTAACCCTAACACTAACCCTAACCCTAACCCTAACCCATACCTTACGCTGTACCCGAAGCCCTCCCTGAACCCGTACCCTAATCCTAACCCTAAGCCTAACCCTAACCCTAGGCTACCCTTGACTGCTTCTGCCTCCAATAGATTTCCTAAGCACTAGTGTTTTAAGGAACAGCTTAAAAAGAGAATCCTAATGTGATTTCTTTATAATGGGTGTGTTCCTTATCTTATCCTAGTGTCTAAACTCTTCTCCATGGCTGGACCCCCAAATAATATTCCTTTACGTGCTAAGGGGAATCTAGAGAGTGGGATAGGTTTAATAACTACCCTAACCCTAACGCGTACCCTAACCCTAACCCCTACCCTAACCCTAACACGTACCCTAAACCTAACCCGTACCCTAAACCGAGCCCTAACCCTAACACTAACCCTAAACCTAACCCTAACCCATACCCTACGCCGTACCCGAAGCCCTCCCCGAACCCGTACCCTAAGCCGTACCCTAAGCCTAACCCTAAGCCTAACCCTAACCCTAGGCTACCTTTGACTGATTCTGCCTCCAATAGATTTCCTAAGCACTAGTGTTTTAAGGAACAGCTTAAAAAGAGAATCCTAATTTGATTTCTTTATAATGGGTATGTTCCTTATCTTATCCTAGTGTCTAAACATTTCTCCATGGCTGGACCCCCAAATCATATTCCTTTACGTGCTAAGGGGTATCTAGAGAGTGGGATACGTTTAATCAGTACCCTAACCCTAACGCGTACCCTAACCCTAACGCGTACCCTAACCCTAACAGGTACCCTAATCCTAACCCGTACCCTAAACCGAGCCCTAACCCTAACACTAACCTAACCCTAACCCTAACCCATACCCTACGCCGTACCCGAAGCCCTCCCCGAACCCGTACCCTAAGCCGTACCCTAAGCCTAACCCTAAGCCTAACCCTAACCCTAGGCTACCCTTGACTGCTTCTGCCTCCAATAGATTTCCTAAGCACTAGTGTTTTAAGGAACAGCTTGAAAATTGAATCCTAATGTGATTTCTTAATAATGGGGGTGTTCCTTATCTTATACTAGTGTCTAAACGCTTCCCCATGGCTGGACCCCCAAATAATATTCCTTTACGTGCTAAGGGGTATCTAGAGAGTGATATAGGTTTTATAACTACCCTAACCCTAACGCGTACCCTAAACCTAACCCCTACCCTAATCCTAAAACGTACCCTAATCCTAACCTGTACCCTAAACCAAGCCCTAACCCTAACACTAACCCTAAACCTAACCGCAACCCATACCCTACGCGGTACCCGAAGCCCTCCCCGAACCCGTACCCTAAGCCGTACCCTAAGCCTAACCCTAAGCCTAACCCTAACCCTAGGCTACCCTTGACTGCTTCTGCCTCCAATAGATTTCCTAAGCACTAGTGTTTTAAGGAACAGCTTAAAAAGAGAATCCTAATGTGATTTCTTTATAATGTGTGTGTTCCTTATATTATCTTAGTGTCTAAACTCTTCTCCATGGCTGGACCCCCAAATAATATTCCTTTACGTGCTAAGGGGTATCTAGAGAGTGGGATAGGTTTAATCAGTACCCTAACCCTAACGCGTACCCTAACCCTAACCCCTACCCTAACCCTAACACGTACCCTAATCCTAACCCGTACCCTAAACCGAGCCCTAACCCTAACACTAACCCTAACCCTAACCCTAACCCATACCCTACGCCATACCCGAAGCCCTCCACGAACCCGTAACCTAAGCCGTACCCTAAGCCTAACCCTAAGCCTAACCCTAACCCTAGGCTACCCTTGACAGCTTCTGCCTCCAATACATTTCCTAAGCACAAGTGTTTTAAGGAACAGCTTAAAAAGAGAATCCTAATGTGATTTCTTTATAATGGGTGTGTTCCTTATCTTATCCTAGTGTCTAAACTCTTCTCCATGGCTGGACCCCCAAATAATATTCCTTTACGTGCTAAGGGGTATCTTGAGAGTGGGATAGGTTTAATCAGTACCCTAACCCTAACGCGTACCCTAACCCTAACCCCTACCCTAACCCTAACACGTACCCTAATCCTAACCCGTACCCTAAACCGAGCCGTAACCCTAACACTAACCCTAACCCTAACCCTAACCCATACCCTACGCCGTACCCGAAGCCCTCCCCGAACCCGTACCCTAAGCCGTACCCTAAGCCTAACCCTAAGCCTAACCCTAACCCTAGGCTACCCTTGACTGCTTCTGCATCCAATAGATTTCTTAAGCACTAGTGTTTTAAGGAACATCTTAAAAAGAGAATCCTAATGTGATTTCTTTATAATGTGTGTGTTCCTTATCTTATCCTAGTGTCTAAACTCTTCTCCATGGCTGGACCCCCAAATAATACTCCTTTACGTGCTAAGGGGTATCTAGAGAGTGGGATAGGTTTAATCACTACCCTAACCTTAACGCGTACCCTAACCCTAACCCCTACCCTAACCCTAACACGTACCCTAATCCTAAACCGTACCCTAAACCGAGCCCTAACCCTAACACTAACCCTGACCCTAACCCTAACCCATACCCTACGCCGTACCCGAAGCCCTCCCCGAACCCGTACCCTAAGCCGTACCCTAAGCCTAACCCTAAGCCTAACCCTAACCCTAGGCTACCCTTGACTGCTTCTGCCTCCAATAGATTTCCTAAGCACTAATGTTTTAAGGAACAGCTTAAAAAGAGAATCCTAATGTGATTTCTTTATAATGTGTGTGTTCCTTATATTATCTTAGTGTCTAAACTCTTCTCCATGGCTGGACCCCCAAATAATATTCCTTTACGTGCTAAGGGGTATCTAGAGAGTGGGATAGGTTTAATAACTACCCTAACCCTAACGCGTACCCTAACCCTAACCCCTACCCTAACCCTAACACGTACCCTAATCCTAACCCGTACCCTAAACCGAGCCCTAACCCTAACACTAACCCTAACCCATACCCTACGCCATATCTGAACCCCTCCCCGACCCTAACCCTACGCCTAACCGTAACACTAGGCTACCCTTGACTGCTTCTGCCTCCAATAGATTTCCTAACCACTAGTGTTTTAAGGAACAGCTTAAAAAGAGAATCCTAATGTGATTTCTTTATAATGGGTGTGTTCCTTATCTTATCCTAGTGTCGAAACTCTTCTCCATGGCTGGACCCCCAAATAATATTCCTTTACGTGCTAAGGAGAATCTAGAGTGGGATAGGTTTAATAACTATCCTAACCCTAACGCGTACCCTAACCCTAACCCGTACCCTAACCCTAACACGTACCCTAATCCTAACCCGTACCCTAAACCGAGCCCTATCCCTAACACTAACCCTAACCCTAACCCTAACCCATACCCTACGCCGTACCCGAAGCCCTCCCCGAACCCGTACCCTAAGCCGTACCATAAGCCTAATCCTAATCCTAACACTAACCCTAGGCTACCCTTGACTGCTTCTGCCTCCAATAGAATTTCTAAGCACTAGTGTTTTAAGAAACAGCTTAAAAAGAGAATCCTAATGTGATTTCTTTATAATGGGTGTGTTCCTTATCTTATCCTAGTGTCTAAACTCTTCTCCATGGCTGGACCTCCAAATATATTCCCTTTACGTGCTAAGGGGTATCTAGAGAGTGGGATAGGTTTAATAACTACCCTAACCCTAACGCGTACCCTAACCCTAACCCCTACCGTAACTCTAACACGTACCCTAATCCTAACCAATACCCTAAACCGAGCCCTAACCCTAACCCTAACCCTAACCCTAACCCATACGCTACGCCGTACCCGAAGCCCTCCCCGAATCCGTACCCGAAGCCGTACCCTAAGCCTAAACCTAAGCCTAACCCTAACCCTAGGCTACCCCTTGACAGCTTCTGCCTCCAATAGATTTCCTAAGCACTAGTGTTTTAAGGAACAGCTTAAAAAGAGAATCCTAATGTGATTTCTTTATAATGGGTGTGTTCCTTATCTTATCCTAGTGTCTAAACTCTTCTCCATGGCTGGACCCCAAATAATATTCCTTTACGTGCTAAGGGGTAACTAGAGAGTGGGATAGGTTTAATAACTACCCTATCCGTAACACGTACCCTAACCCTAACCCCTACCCTAACCCTAACACGAACGCTAATCCCTAACCCGTACCCTAAACCGAGCCCTAACCCTAACACTAACCCTAACCCTAAGCCTAACCCATACCCTACGCCGTACCCGAAGCCTCCCCGAACACGTACCCTAAGCCGTACCCTAAGCCTAACCCTAAGCCTAACCCTAACCCTAGGCTACCCTTGACTGCTTCTGCCACCAATAGATTTCCTAAGCACTAGTGTTTTAAGGAACAGCTTAAAAAGAGAATCCTAATGTGATTTCTTTATAATGTG